>NC_053023.1:732315051-732503630 GCF_003073215.2 Triticum urartu | reverse complement strand
GTGACGTTTGGTAGCACACAAAGTGTTCCTCCGGTAAACGGGAGTTGCATAATCTCATAGTCATAGGAACATGTATAAGTCATGAAGAAAAGCAATAGCAACATACTAAACGATCGGGTGCTAAGCTAATGGAATGGGTCATGTCAATCAGATCATTCAACTAATGATGTGACCTCGTTAATCAAATAACAACTCTTTGTTCATGTTTAGGAAACATAACCATCTTTGATTAATGAGCTAGTCAAGTAGAGGCATACTAGTGACACTCTGTTTGTCTATTTATTCAAACATGTATTATGTTTCCGGTTAATACAATTCTAGCATGAATAATAAACATTTATCATGATATAAGGAAATAAATAATAACTTTATTATTGCCTCTAGGGCATATTTCCTTCAATCACATCATTAGAGAATGATGTGACGGACAAGACCCATCCGTTAGCTTAGCATAAATGATCATTTAGTTTTATTGCTATTGCTTTCATCATGACTTATACATGTTCCTCTGACTATGAGATTATGCAACTCCCGAATACCGGAGGAACACCTTGTGTGCTATCAAACATCAAACGTAACTAGGTGATTATAAAGATGCTCTACAGGTGTCTCCGATGGTGTTTGTTGAGTTGGCATGGATCAAGATTAGGATTTTTCACTCTGATTGTCGGAGAGGTATCTCTGGGCCCTCTCGGTAATGCACATCACTATAAGCCTTGCAAGCAATGTGACTAATGAGTTAGTTGCAGGATGTTGCATTACAGAATGAGTAAAGAGACTTGCCAGTAATGAGATTGAACTAGGTATGATGATACCGACGATCGAATCTCGGGCAAGTAACCTACCGATGACAAAGGGAACAATGTATGTTGTTATGCGGTTTGATCGGTAAAGATCTTCGTAGAATATGTAGGAGCCAATATGAGCATCCAGGTTCCGCTATTGGTTATTGACCGGAGATGTGTCTCAGTCATGTATACATAGTTCTCGAACCCGTAGGGTCCGCACGCTTAACGTTCGATGACGATTTGTATTATGAGTTATATGGTTTGATGTACTGAAGGTTGTTCGGAGTCCCGGATGAGATCACAGACATGAGGAGGAGTCTCGAAATGGTCGAGACGTAAAGATTGATATATTGGAAGGCTATATTCAGACATCGGAAGGTTCCAAGTGATTCGGGTATTTTTCGAAGTACCGGAGAGTTACAGGAATTCGCTGGGGGAAGTAGTGGGCCTTAATGGGCCATACGGGAAAGAAGAGAAGGTTCTCAAGGGTTGGCCGCGCCCCCCAATGGCAAGTCCGAATTGGACTAGGGAGGGGGTGGCGCCCACCATCTCTTTCCATCTCCCTCTCCTACTCATTCTATCTCTCCCCTCTTGGAAAAGGAAGGGGACTCCAACTAGGATTGGGAATCCTAGTTGGACTCCCCTATAGGCATGCCCCTCCTAGGCCGGCCTCCTCTTCCCCCCTCCTTTATATACATGGGTAGGGGTACCCCAAAGGCACTCAAAGATTTGTGTTAGGCGTGTGCGGTACCCCCCTTCACAGTTTTCCCCCTCGGTCATATTGTCGTAGTGCTTAGGCGAAGTCCTGCGTCAGTAACTTCATCATCACTGTCACCACGCCGTCGTGCTAACAAAACTCTCCCTCGGCCTCATCTGGATCAAGGGTACGAGGGACGTTACCAAGCTGAACGTGTGTAGATCACAGAGGTGCCGTGCGTTCAGTACTTGATCGGTTGGATCGCGAAGACGTTCGACTACATCAACCGCGTTACTTAACGCTTCCGCTTTCGGTCTACGAGGGTACATAGACACACTCTCCCCTCTCGTTTCTATGCATCTCCTAGATAGATCTTGCGTGATCATAGATATTTTTTTTGAAATACTGCGTTCCCCAACAGTGGCATCCGATCCAGGTCTATGCGTAGATGTTATATGAACGAGTAGAACACAAAGGAGTAGTGGGCATGGGTATATACAGATTGCTTGCCATCACTAGTTGATTCTTGATTCAGCGGTATTGTTGGATGAAGCGGCTCAGACCGACATTACGCGTACGCTTACGCGCGACTGGTTCTACCGACGTGCTTCGCACACAGGTGGCTAGTGGGTGTCTGTTTCTCCAACTTTAGTTGAATCGGTTTCAATGAACATGGTTCTTTCTAAAGATCAAAAAGCAATCACTATACTACGTTGTGGTTTTGATGCGTAGGTAAGAACGGTTCTTGCTAAAAGCCTGTAGCAACCACGTAAAACTTGCAACAACAAAGTAGAGGACGCCTAACTTGTTCTTGCAAGGTATGTTGTGGTGTGATATGGTCAAGACATGATGAGATATAAATTGTTGTATGAGATGATCATGTTTTGTTAAAGTTATTGGCAACTGGCAGGAGCCTTATGGTTGTCTCTTCATTGCATAAAGATGCAAGCGCCATAAAATTGCTTTACTTTATCGCTATGCGATAGCAATAGTTGCAAAAGCAATAGTTGGCGAGACGACCATGTGACGACACGTTGATAGAGATCAAGATGATGGAGATCATGGTGTCATGCCAGTGACGATGGAGATCATGATGATACTTTGGATACGGAGATCAAAAGCACAAGATGATAATGGCCATGTCATGTCACATATTTTGATTGCATATGATGTTTATCTTTTATGCATCTTATTTTGCTTAGTACAGCGGTAGCATTATAAGATGATCCCTCACTAAATTTCAAGGTATAAGTGTTCTCCCTGAGTATGCACCGTTTCGACAGTTCATCGTGCCGAGACACCACGTGATGATCGGGTGTGATAAGCTCTACGATCACATACAATGGGTGCAAGAAAGTTTTGCACACGCGAAATACTCGGGTTAAACTTGACGAGCCTAGCATATGCAGATATGGCCTCGGAACACTGAGACCGAAAGGTTGAGCGTGAATCATATAGAAAATATGATCAACATAGTGATGTTCACCGTTGAAAACTACTCCATCTCATGTCATGATCGGACATGGTTTAGTTGATATGGATCACGTGATCACTTAGATGATAAGAGGGATGTCTATCTAAGTGGGAGTTCTTAAGTAATATGATTAATTGAACTTAAATTTATCATGAACTTAGTCCTGATAGTATTTGCATATCTATGTTGTAGATCAATTGCTCGCGTATAGCTTCCCCGTTTTATTTATGATATGTTCCTAGAGAAAACTATGTTGAAAGATGTTAGTAGCAATGATGCGGACTAGCTCCATGATCTGAGGATTATCCTCATTGCTACACAAAAGAATTATGTTCTTGATGCACCGCTAGGTGACGGACCTTTTGCAGGAGCAGATGCAGACGTTATGAACGTTTGACTAGCTCGGTATGATGACTACTTGATAGTTTAGTGCGCCATTCTTTACGGCTTTGAACCGGGACTTAAAAAATGTTTTGAACGCCACGAAGCATATGAGATGTTCCAAGAGCTGAAATTGGTATTTCAGACTCATGCTCGTGTTAAGAGGTATGAGATCTCTGGCAAGTACTTTGCCTACAAGATGGAGGAGAATATCTCAGCTAGTGAGCATGTGCTAAGAATGTTTGAGTACTACAATCACTTGAATCAAGTGGGAGTTAATCTTCGAGATAAGATAGTGATTGACAAAGTTCTCTAGTCACTATCACCAAGTTACTAGAACTTCATGATGAACTATAATATGCAAGGGATAACGGAAACGATTCCCAAGCTCTTCGCGATGCTGAAATTGGCAAAGTAGAAATCAAGAAAAAGCATCAAGTGTTGATGGTTGATAAGATCACTAGTTTCAAGTAAAAGGGCAAGGGAAAGAAAGGGAACTTCCAGAAGAATGGCAAGCAAGTTGCCACTCCCGTGAAGAAGCCCAAAGCTAGACCTAAGCCCGGAACTGAGTGCTTCTACTGCAAAGGGAATGGTCACTGGAAGCAAAACTACCCCAAATACTTGGCGGATAATAAGGATGGCAAAGTGAACAAAAATATATTTGATATACATGTTATTGATATGTACTTTATTTGTGTTCATAGTAACCCCAGGGTATTTGATACCGTTTCAGTTGCTAAGATTAGTAACTCGAAACAGGAGTTGCAAAATGAACAGAGACTAGTTAAGGGAAAGATGACGATGTGTGTTGGAAGGGATTCCAAAGTTGTTAAGATCACCATCACACACTCCCTTTACCTTCGAGATTAGTGTTGAACCTAAAATAAATGTTATTTGGTGTTTGCGTTGACCATAAATATGATTGGGTTATGTTTATTGCAATACATTTATTCATTTAAGTAAAAGAATAATTGTTGTACTATTTACATGAATAAATACTTCTATGGTCATACACTCAATATAAATGGTTTATTGAATCTCGATCGTAGTGATACACATATTCATAATATTGAAGCAAAAAGGTGCAAAGTTAATAATGATAGTGCAACTTATGTGTGGCACTGCCGTTTAGGTCATATTGGTGTAAAGCGCATGAAGAAACTCCATGTTGATGGGCTTTTGGAATCACTTGATTATGAATCATTTGATGCTTGCGAACCATGTCTCATGGGCAAGATGACTAAGACTCCGTTCTCCGGAACAATGGAGCGAGCCATTGACTTATTGGAAATAATACACACCGATGTATGCGGTCCGATGAGTGTTGAGGCTCGCGGCGGGTATCATTATTTTCTAACCTTCACAGTTGATTTGAGCAGATATGGGTATATCTACTTGATGAAACATAAGTCTGAAACATTTGAAAAGTTCAAAGAATTTTAGAGTGAAGTGGAAAATCATCATAACAAGAAAATAAAGTTTTTACGATTTGATGGCGGAGACAAATATTTGAGTTACGAGTTTGGTCTTCATTTGAAACAATGTGGAATAGTTTCGCAACTCACGCCACCTGGAACACCACAGCGTAATGGTATGTCTGAACGTCATAACCGTACTTTATTAGATATGGGGCGATCCATGATGTCTCTTACCGATTTATCACTATTGTTTTGGGGTTATGCATTAGAGACAGTCGCATTCACATTAAATAGGGCACCATCTAAATCCGTTGAGACGACACCATATGAACTGTGGTTTAGCAAGAAACCTAACACTCCTAGAGATTAGGTCAATAACGACCAAGGATTGTCAACTCTCGGTTGTTATTGGTACGATGAGTTCAGTTCCACCTCCAATTAGCCCCGTAACTCCTCGCCAAGACGGTATACGTCTGGTGGTCGCTGTTTTGTTATGCTTAACGCGTCTTTATCTGCTGAAACGATGGACAAAAAGGAAGATAAGTACTCCGTATAGTTAGAAAAAGGGAAAAGTCATCTAAAAAAAGGGAAAAGTCTATGTATCCCCCATAGATCTCTCCCCGCCGCCTCTTTCTCCTTGTTCCACCACCGTCAGCGGCCGCCGAGCCCTCCAGCCACCACCGCCTACTCCTACTACTCGTTCCTCACTCCTGATCTTCTGCCCCCCTCCCGACCTCAAGCGCAGCAGGGGATTCCGTCCGAGCTGGAGGTGATGTTGACGAGGTTGCACTTCCCGTCGGCATCCTCTGTAGCGGGTCCCGTGGGGTGGGCCGTACTCTGCTATCGGTGTCGGCGGCCGCGGACGCGGCCATCCATGCCTTGGCATCAGCCTTCCCCTGCCCGGCGTGGCAGCTTGTTGGTTGGATCGCGCCATCGACGCGGCTGGCTCGGCGGGGACTGGGGACTCCGTATCATACATCTCGTCCCAGTGTTCTCCAAGTCTCTGACCATTTTTTAGGTGCGAATCGCCCCAACATTGCTACACCACACGTATCTGTCTTGTTTACTGTAACGCTCTCGATGCGGCTATATCTCCCACGTGTCGAAGCACGACTTAGAGGCATAACCGCATTGAAAGCAATGTCGCAAGTGAGGTAATCTTCACACAACCCATGTAATACATAAGGGAGAGAGATACATAGTTGTGTGAAGATTACCTCACTGGCGACATTGCTTTCAATGCGGTTATGCCTCTAAGTCGTGCTTCGACACGTGGGAGATATAGCCGCATCGAGGGCGTTACAAGTTGGTAATCAGAGCCTTCCCCGACCTTAGGAGCCCCCATTGCTTGATCGTTTTTAGCAGCCGTTGTTGAGTCTAGAAAAATGTTTTGAGTCATTTAGGAATTATATATCGGAGAGTTTAGGAATTCTTTTTACTCCCCAGTCTCCTCATCGCTCTGGTAAGGCATCCTGACGTAGAGTTTTGACTCTTCTCTTCTCAAATTTCACTAAATTTTTTTTAGGATCACGCGGATATCTTGGAATCGTTCCGATGGTTTTGTGACGAGAAAATTGTCTTGGTGCCTCCTGTTAGGGGTTTTGTGGCAATGTCCCGGGGAGTTGAGCTCCGAGGTGTTGTCGTCACAATTTTATCGTTGCAATTCTGGAATACCTGAGTTTAGTACGACGACATCGAAAATCTCTTTTATGCAGTTTGTTGGTGAGATAACCTCGACGCCACCCAGTACTGGGGCGGGAGTTCGGGAGTATTGCCATAACTTGTATAACGGATGCTTTTCGAAGGTTGAGGTAGACGATTTCCGAAGGTTTCTTGGTTATGTGTTGAAGGATGGATACAGCTGGATGTAGGATTTGTTAGTTTGGGTGAGATATTATGCTTCCCCTGTATCCCCAACACCTGATTGCATAACCGGAAAGGTTCGGGAGTTCCATAGGTGGGAATTCAATTAGCTCTTAGGATATCTTTCGACGGATATATGATATGAAATTGGGGTTCGACGTCTAGTGGTCCGCCTATTCACGGTCGGTTTTACAGTGGTCTCGTTGTGTCTTAAAGAGTCCTTGGCTATGCCGACTCGGGGACGCTTCGTATGTCATGTGCACTGCCTTGTACATGATGGTGATGTACGATCGAGCCCGTGTAGGCCCCACCATGAAAACTTCGGACGAAATCTCTATCATATGTTTGTTCCGGCTTATTCTGCAAGCCAATCCTTTGTTTTGTTTTTTCAGTTGTGGTATTCGAGTTGCTTCGAAGTCAAATGTTGATTCCATACCTTTCCTAAACGGTGTTCTCATATTTCTATGTAGATACCAATCCTTCTTGATCATCGAGTTTGTCATGTCAATCCTTTACACCGGTGTGCTTCTCTTCAAGTGGATCCGTTCGTTTTCAACATCAGCAAGATCAATTATCATTTCTTCTTGATGTTGTTTGTTTCATTCGTCCCAAGCTGCCTTTGTTTTTTTCCCCCCCCCCCCCCCCCCTTTTTTTTTGAGGACTCGGAATTCTTAATCAAGTATCCTTTTATTCATATGAAGTCTCTCCATTCTTTTCCGGCAATGTTCTTATCCGGTGATTCTCAGGAAGATGCTAACGGAGCTTCTAGTTCATCATTCTTCGTTCTCTTTTATCTGATGAATTCAAATCAAGCTTTGGGGTTGATCATATCTTTTTTTTCCTCGTTTCAAATACCTTCTCATGCCGGTGCACCTCATATTCATTCACTTCTCGCTATTTAATTGTTCCGGAGTGCCCAAGATATCTTGAAGATTCGTGTTTTCCACTCTGCATTCATTCATTCAAGATCTTCGAGGTTGTTATCTCATTCAAGTCATTTAATTCAACCGGTGCAATCTCTCTTTTCAAGTAATCGTTCAATGGTGTTTTCTTTTGAGTGGGCCCTAACCCACAGGTCTTTTCCCAGGATCTTACCTGACTCTTCTTATTTTCCCGGAGGTATCCTCAAATTTCTTGTCAAAGTTTGACGTAAGAATGAATTATCATCAGTCAAATGTATTTCTCCAAGATCTTTCAAATTCTTTTCATCGTTGGCTCAACCTCTCCTCTTTTAATCATCCCGGAGTGTCTCAATAAGTCATGATGGTATTTCTCGTCGGCATTCTCAGTTTGGAAGACCGAAGAAGATTCTTCTCTCAACCTTGCTCCATTCTCTTCAAGATTCGTGATTCTAGCTTGTTGCCATCCTCTCATAATTGTTCGGTTGTGAGAATTCTTTTATCCATCCGGAGCAATTCAAGAGTCTTCTCAGTTTGTTATCCGGAGTCCATCATTTCAGGTTTATTCATTCTCAGCTTTCAGCTATGGTTCTCCAAAATCTTACCGGTGCTTCGTTCAAGTGATCTCTAATCAGTTCGTGATCCCTTCGTTCTCATGTATCTAGTTTCTCTCAAGCATCTTCATCATTTGCAAATTCTTCCCGGTGATTCGTTATCTGTTATTCGTTCTTTTTCAATTCTTACGGTGGTTCGTTCAAGACTTCTCTTCCTTCGTTATCATATCAATTTATTCGTTGTTCCTACCCTACCGGTGGTTCATCGAAGACCTTCTCAAGTTTTGCGTTATGGCTATCTTAATCTTTTCTACGAGAATAAGTAATATGTCGAATCCGTTGATTGTCATCAATTTAATTGGTGAAGGATAAGCAGAATGTAATTCTTATTCTTGTTTCATCGAGTTTATTCAATTCCTGTTTTCCGGAGTGGTTCATCATACTTATTCTTGGTTTCAATTGTTTCATCTTTTCTTTTCCAGACTTCCAAGCTCTCTCAATTTATTTCATCGCGAAGATCCATCTAATCATTGCAAGGATTCACCTTGTGTTTTCAACTTCTCTTTCTTCTTGTTATCCTTTCGTTCCTGGAGTTCTTCATGGAGGTTCTTCATGATGGTTCATCAAGGATTTATTTTCTTCTCGAAGTGTTCATCGAGATTCTTTTCAGAGGAGCTCAAGTATTCTTTATCTTGCATTTTAAAGTGCAATTCTTTCAACCGTATCATTCGAGGTGGTATTATGTCATTCTTGATAATTTGAGTTCATGTCTCATGATTCACACGTTGTTAAGAATGAGGTATTTTAAATCCATCAATCTCTTCTTTGGAGTTATCTTGGGTTTATTTTCACCTAAAACGTTCCCTAAGGTTTGTTGCTATTAATGGTGATAATATATGATCGAAGTTCTTCATCTATCCTCTCGGTGAAATACTTTCTTGTCTCCTTGTTCATTCCAATCAAATTCTTTTTCCATGAGTGGCAGGCTGTCACCTCATAATTTGAGATGTATTCCATAAGACCATATCAAGTGTATTCTTTTCGTTGTTGGTGTTCCAACAACTCCGTTCGACCCTTCTCCTAAAGATGCCTTTTCAAACTCTTTGTGACAGAAGTTGGCATTTTCTTCTCCATTCTTTATTTTAATCATCTATCTTCTATTACTCTCTCCCGGAGGAATTGTGTTCCTGCTCTCTTCAAACCTTCTTCTTGTCCTTATCATGCTTATCCTCTTAACCGGAGGGTTGTGCCCCTTTTGCTCAAGTTCTTTCATTTCATCAAGTCTTCATCTCTTTTCAACCGAAGTGCTACCTGAATCGGTTCCTTCTTATTTCTCTTTCTTAACGGAGTGCTTTCAACTTTGTTCTTCTCCGTTGTTTTATTTCTTTCAATTTGTTCAACCTTTTCAAGGTTCTTTGGTTTCACTCGTTTGTCAAAGAAGCAATTTGTTTTACCTCTTCTCTTATCTCTTCCGTTGTCCCTCCGGTGCCATTCTAGATCTCGGGACGAGATCCTCTCGTAGTGGTGGAGTGTTGTAACGCCCCGAGACCGATGTGCCAGGTGTCGTCCAGTTATTTGCTGTTGTTTGCCTTGTCATTGCTTGCGTGTCATGCATTGCATATCATGTCATCATGTGCATTTCATTTGCATACATGCTCGTCTCATGCATCCGAGCCTTTTCCCCGTTGTCCATTTTGCATTCCGGCGCTTCGTTCTCCTCCGGTGGTCATTTCTACCTTTCTTTCATGTGTGGGGGTTAAACATTTCCGGATTGGACTGAGACTTGCCAAGCGGCCTTGGTTTACTACCGATAGACCGCCTGTCAAGTTTCGTACCATTTGGACTTCGTTTGATACTCCAACGGTTAACCGAGGGACCGAAAAGGCCTCGTGTGTGTTGCAGCCCAACACCCCTCCAATTTGGCCCAAAAACCCACCAAAACCTTCTCCATCATCTAGAGCGTTCGATCACGATCGCGTGGCCGCAAACCGCACCTCATTTGGACTCTCCTAGCTCCCTCTACCTATATATATGTGTTCCACTCCGAAATTCACGGTTCTTCTCACCCCCCTAAACCCTAGATCTATCTTCCCCTTCGCCGCCAGGCGAAAACCCGCAGCCCGGACATGTCCGCCGCCGCCTGCGTCCAATCAGGCGCCGCCACCTGTCCCGCAGGCGAGGCCCACTTCGCCGCACCCGCCGCGGCCCGCCCGGGCCCGAGCAGGGCCCCCGAGCCTGGTCGCCGTCTCCCCGCGCCACCCCGCTCCTCCCTCGTTCGCGCCGCCGCCTCCCTGTGAGCCAGACGCCGCGCCTCCGCTGACGCTGCGCGCCTCGCCGGCCGCGAGCTCCGGCCACCGCGAGCCGGCCCGCCTCCGTTCGTCTTCCGCCGCCCAACCGCGCCACGGCCGCCGCCTTCCTCCGCCGCCCCGCGCAGGGATCCGGCGAGATCCGGCCCGAATCCACCATCTCCGGCGAGGTCCACTCCTCTTCCGGCCATCTCCGGCGAGATCCGCCGCCGCCTCGGTCCCCGAGTTTCCCACGTTTCATATGCACATGTTCATTGTGTCGTAACTTTGCATCCGTAGCTCCGATTCATCCATATAGCATATCAAAATGTTCATCTCAGAGAGTACATCATTTCATTCCATTGCATCATTTTCAGTTGAGTTCATCTTGATGCCCGAAATACTGTTGGAAGAGTGCTACTTGAGATAATTGTCAGATCTGCTGCTCCAATTAGATATTTGTCATTTTTGCCATGATTATTGTGTGCATGTTATGCCATGAGCTCTACATATGTTTTGTTAAGGGTTTTTCCATCTTTCTAGAGGTGCAACCCATGTATTTTTGTGATGTGTGTGGTGACTAGCACAAGCTTGCCAAGTGAGGCACTTGGTAATGCTGATTTCAGGGACTTAGCATTTCCACTAAGTCCTTGATCTGTTTATCTCATATGGCCATATGTTCATGTTGTTTCCTAGTGGTCCGTGCCTCTTTTGAGGATGATCAGTAAGGATGTTTTGTTAATATTGTAGTTCTCTATCCATCCATGTATTTGTTTGAAATTATGGAGCACCCTAGCTTGAGTCAATCGAGCTCTACTTTTGCTATCTCGTGAATCTGGGCAGATTGTCTACTTGTTAGCGATTTTGCCGATGATGTTGTAGTTGATCCGTGCTTGCCATGGTATTATTCTTGCCATGTCTAGCTTGTATTTTGTGTATTCTTGATGGGTGTATTCTTAGATTGTCATGCCTTGCTCTGTAGTGAGTGCATCGAGCTCGTAAACATGCCTACTTGATATCTGATTTGCATGCTCCAGTTTTTCACTAAGTCTGAGAACTGATTATGTTTTGCCATGTTCACATGCTTGCAAATGTATTTTCTGATCCCTTTTGGCTCAAGGTCACTCAGGGACTTTTATTAAGCTCTTTGAGTAGCTCCATGCCATGCTTTACTTTGCCATGTTTAGGTCCTGTAGCATGTAGTTTTCATGCTCCAAAGAGTGCTATCTGATCTGAAATTCCAGACAAGTGTTAATTTCACTAAGTCTGAAATCTGTTTACCAAATGCATTTTTGCCATGCTTGTTTGAACCTGTTAATGGATGATTTGGCATAGCTTAGTGCTAGACTTTTGTTAAGCATCATGAATGCATCCCTGCCATGTATTTTGATGCCATGTTTGGGTGCTGTAGCTTGTTCATCTCATTGCATTTAGATGGCTACTTGCTGTAAATCGTAGAACGTGGTCATATTTGAATTGCTTGCCATTTCCAAACCGTAACTCCGATTCCGGCGTTCTTTATATCGTTTTCAAGCGATTTCATCTCACCTTTCCATTGGCACACTTGGATTTCCATGTTGAGGCCAGGTTCAATCATTCCTTGCCAAATCATGCATATGCATCGCATACCGCATCTCGCATATCATACCATGTTCATGTGTGGTTTGTTTACTATGTTGTGTGCTTCTTTTCCGGTGTTTGCTCCTTCGGGTTGGATCCGGTAACGTCGTGTTGTGAGGGCCCGTTCGTCTACGTCCGTTTGTCTTCTTCATGGACTCGTTCTTCTTCCTTGCGGGATCTCAGGCAAGATGACCATACCCTCGAAATCACTTCTATCTTCGCTTGCTAGATGCTCGCTCTTTTGCTATGCCTATGCTGCGATACCTACCACTTGCTTATCATGCCACCCATATTGTTGAACCAAGCCCCTAACCCACCTTGTCCTAGCAAACCATTGATTGGCTATGTTACCGCTTTGCTCAGCCCCTCTTATAGCGTTGTTAGTTGCAGGTGAAGATTGAAGTTTGTTCCTTGTTGGAACATGGAGATGATGTTCCTTGTTGGAACATGTTTACTTGTTGGGATATCACAATATATCTTATTTAATTAATGCATCTATATACTTGGTAAAGGGTGGAAGGCTCGGCCTTTTGCCTGGTGTTTTGTTTCACTCTTGCCGCCCTAGTTTCCGTCATATCGGTGTTATGTTCCCGGATTTTTGCGTTCCTTACGCGGTTGGGCTATTATGGGAACCCCTTGACAGTTCGCCTTGAGTAAAACTCCTCCAGCAATGCCCAACATTGGTTTTACCATTTGCCACCTAGCCTTTTCTTTCCCTTGGGTTCTGCAGACTCAAGGGTCATCATTATTTTACCCCCCCGGGCCAGTGCTCCTCTGAGTGTTGGTCCAACCTGTCAGCTGCCGGTGACCACCAGGGGCAACTCTGGGCTGGCCTACCCGTACCTAGGACAATCTGAGTGTGCACTGAGAAAGAGATATGTGCAGCTCCTATCGGGATTTTTCGGCACATTCGGGCGGTGTTGCTGGTTTAGTTTTACCCTGCCGAAATGTCTTGTAGAACCGGGATACCGAGTTTGATCGGAATGTCTCGGGAGGAGGTCTATTCCTTCGTTGACCGTGAGAGCTTGTGATGGGCTAAGTTGGGACACCCCTGCAGGGATTTGAACTTTCGAAAGCCGTGCCCGCGGCTATGGGAAAATGGGAATTTGTTAACGTCCGGTTCTAGAAAACCTGAAGTTGACCTTAATTAAAATGCATCAACCGCGTGTGTTACCGTGATGGTCTCTTTTCGGCAGAGTCCGGGAAGTGAACACGGTGTTGGAGTAATGCTTGACGTAGGTTGTTTTAGGATCACTTCTTGATCATACTTTTATCGACCGTGCTTTGCCTTCTCTTCTCGCTCTCATTTGCGTATGTTAGCCACCATATATGCTAGTCGCTTGCTGCAGCTCCACCTCATACTTCTACCTTACCCATAAGCTTAAATAGTCTTGATCGCGAGGGTGCGAGATTGCTGAGTCCCCGTGACTCACAGATACTTCCAAAACCAGCTTGCAGGTGCCGATGAGTCCGTACATATGACGCAACCCAGCTCAGGATGAGCTCGATGAGGATCTTGTCCTTTGTGTTGTTTCGTTCTAGTTGATCAGTAGCGGAGCCCAGTTGGGGTCGATCGGGGACCTTGTCGCATTTGGGGTTCTTCTTTTATTTTGGTTCTGTAGTCGGACCTTGTTTGTATCTGGATGATGTAATGCTTTATTCATGTATTGTGTGAAGTGGCGATTGTAAGCCAACTATGTATCTCTCTCCCTTATGTATTACATGGGTTGTGTGAAGATTACCTCACTTGCGACATTGCTTTCAATGCGGTTATGCCTCTAAGTCGTGCTTCAACACGTGGGAGATATAGCCGCATCGAGGGCGTTACATTTACCATGTTCCGAGTCCTCGTATTAATTGAACCTAAGAATTAATCCTGGGGAGCAGCCACCATCTTCATTCTGGTCTCCTATGCTGACATCCTGGCACCCACCGCATGAGAAAACTTGAAGTTCAGAGTAAAATGTAAATGCAAAGTATGGTCGTTACGTGTTTCCATATCTTCTTGTAGATTACTTTGTGCTTCTTCAATTGTTCCATTTTTTTAGAATTCTGCAAACAGATTTTGCAAGGCTATGTACTTGATCATCATTTTTTCCTTTGTGTTTTATTTCTGTGCAATAAGTTTTGTTATCTAAAAAAACAGGACACTAATACAT
This sequence comes from Triticum urartu, assembly GCF_003073215.2. NCBI lineage: Eukaryota > Viridiplantae > Streptophyta > Magnoliopsida > Poales > Poaceae > Triticum > Triticum urartu. Next base: position 732,489,492 of record NC_053023.1, on the reverse strand, counting down.
AATGTTTCTAACCATCTCACAATTATTTCATGTATATAATCTGGTAGAACTTGGCATGTTGGGTTCTAGTAGATAAGTTTAATTAGATGGATCAACAATGCAACAACAATGGAAAGTGCAGTTTTTATTCAATAGAATTGATAAGATTAATTTTTTGTATCACATAGCACTTCCTGTGAATTACACACATCAGGTGCATGTTTTATATCCTTCATGTAGCATTTTCCCCGTTTCTTGAACTGAATCAATTGTAACTGAAATGGCAACTTTGCCTAGAGGAACACCGGGAAATGGAAACATGCAACTAAATCCCCGTGCTTTTTCCAAAAGTTTTCTACGTCACTTTGGTAGAATCCTCTGTAGTCCTATAATAGCCCCCGATGAGGGTAATTAAAGGCATGGTCCAATATTACTGGAGCTGCTCTGAAACATATTTTTGATTCAATTAAAGTAACTTTGGTCATTGGCTCTAACATCATAACCTGAATTTTTTTACTGCTGTACTTATGATATTCTGTTTGTATGAACAGCTATGAGGACTTGCCATTTTTCATTTCCAATGATATAAGCCCAGTGTGATTTGTCTTGTCATTTATTTCAACTAATAATAGCTAATTGCCTCTGTTGGAACATGGAGAAAGGAAAACAAGCCCCGACTATGGACAAACAATTTTCTGAGACTGGCAAAAAGGGTACAACCTTCATTGATTCTGCAGCCTCCACCAAACATCTAAGACATAATTTATATGCACCAACTACTATGATGATTTGGAAGTGTATAATACCTACTTACAGATAGAAGTTGATGCAATACAAATTAAGACCATAGTTCGCTTGAATTATGATTTTTCAATTGATGAACTAATGCAGAAATGTGACTCATCTAAGCGGCGTGATTGCGTAGTAGGCTTTGGTGGTAGAATTAGAGCAAGAAATTTGTGAGGACTAACATTAAGGAAGGCTGAATAGGTTTCAAAACTTCAAGCTTCCGAGCACGAGAAACAAGTACTTGATGAAAAGTTCAATGGCGTGGTGCAAGAAGTGTTAGCAATTAAATGTCTTCTGCCTGCTAGATCTCTAAGTGATAGTTCTCATGAAATTCAGCATGATCAAGTAAGTTGTTCTCATACATTGATTTTATATGTTGTTATACTTTGTGCTAATTTATTTACAAGGACTGACTTTCATAAACTAAACATTTTGTAAGACTGATGGTCCACTGTAAGATACAGAAGCATCAGGAGGCATTGTATTCACCGATGAAGAATGATATCCATTCAAAGAATGATGGTTTCCCTCGACTGAAGATAAAAATATTATCTTTTCTAGTTCTCTCGTTTTCCGAATAGATATGAGCAAGTAGATTGGTCATCTAAGGAGTGCTTTTGAATCAAATTTCTTAAATCATATTTTAATTTAAGAATTGTATGTTGTAATTTTGGTATTTCTATTAATAAAAGAGGTTACAATCTTTTCCATTGATTTATTTTGTTTTTATATTAGTGTGGATGTTAATATTGAAATGTTGGATGCTGCATAAAGTGATTGTTGAATGGATACTTATACTAATTAATATAAGTGGTTCTGATGGATATCAAAGTTATGAAGAGAGTGGTTGCCATGATAACACTATTAGTGAAGACAAAAGTGGTTGCTAATACTAAATTGTGGTTGTTATTTCCTTGGGATTAACAACGACACGCCATCCTGTCGTTACAAGAATAACAACCATAGAAGGTATGTGGTCGTTATACTTTTAACGACGGAGCCTACTACGACCAGCACATTGTGGTCGTTAATGACCTTTAACGACCACAACCCGACTTTTCACGACCACATATACCATCATTAAAAAACGTTTTCCCAGTAGTGTAAGCTGTCGTTTCTTAAAATTTGGGGCTATGATGCTTATGTGAAAAATTTTCAACCTGATAAGCTCGAACCCAAATCAAAGAAATGCGTCTTCATAGGATACCCAAAGGAAACTGTTGGGTACACCTTCTATCACAGATCCGAAGGCAAGATCTTTGTTGCTAAGAATTTATACTTTCTAGAGAAGGAGTTTCTCTCGAAAGAAGTGAGTGGGAGGAAAGTAGAACTTGATGAGGTAATTGTACCTGCTCCCTCATTGGAAAGTAGTTCATCACAGAAATCAGTTCCAGTGATTCCTACACCAATTAGTGAGGAAGCTTATGATGATGATCATGAAACTTCTGATCAAGTTACTACCGAACCTCGTTGAGTAAGATCCGCACCAGAGTGGTACGGTAATCCTGTTATGGAGGTCATGTTACTTGACCATGACAAACCTACGAACTATGAGGAAGTGATGATGAGCCCAGATTCCGCAAAATGGCTTGAGGCCATGAAATCTGAGATGGGATCCATGTATGAGAACAAAGTGTGGACTTTGGTTGACTTGCCCGATAATCGGCAAGCCATAGAGAATAAATGGATCTTCAAGAAGAAGACTAACACTGACGGTAATGTTATTGTCTACAAAGCTCGACTTGTTGCGAAAAGTTTTCGACAAGTTCAAGGAGTTGACTATGATGAGACCTTCTCACCATTAGCGATGCTTAAGTCTGTCCGAATCATGTTAGCAATTGCCGCATTTTATGATTATGAAATTTGGCAGATGGATGTCAAAACTGCATTCCTTAATGGATATCTTAAAGAAGAGTTGTATATGATGCAACCAAAAGGTTTTGTCAATCCAAAAGGTGCTAACAAAGTGTGTAAGCTCTAGCGCTCCATTTATGGACTGGTGCAGGCATCTCAGAGTTGGAATATACACTTTGATAGTGTGATCAAAGCATATCACTGGTAGAAAAAGGGCCTGTTGTCCCGGTTCGTAAGGGCCTTTTGTCCCGGTTCTTGAACCGGGACTAAAGGGTCGGTACTAATTCCCTGTCCCTTTAGTCCCGGTTCAATCCAGAACCGGGACAGATGGGCCTCCACGTGGCTTGTGCGCGGAGCCCGGGCAGGAGACCCTTTGGTCCCGGTTGGTGGCACCAACCGGGACCAATAGGCATCCACACGTCAGCATTTCTGTGGCTGGGGTTTTTGTTTTTTTTTAAAGGGGGGGGGTTGGGGGTTTTGGGGGGTTAATTTAGGTGTTTCATATATTGTGTTAGCTAGCTATAATTAATAGAGAGAAGTGTCCTCTCTTATGTCCGTGCTTGGTCGACGCTACGTACTATACATACGTATAGAGAGGACTAGACACGCTAGCTAGCTAGTAAGCAAACGAAGGAAACAGAAGATCGTTATGAACATATATGCATACAGAGAGAAGTGATATCGACCACCTCTCCTTCTCCAAGAGATTGGTCGAACAACAAGTTCTCGTATATCTATCCGACACTACCGGCTACATATATACAATAATTATCTCTTACAAATATAATCATACGGACTCATGGTCCACATAGTATTCTCCGTCTTCAGCGATCACGTGGTCAAGAAAGAATGCCGCCAATTCCTCTTGAATTGCTCGCATGCGAGCTGGTGCTAGGAGTTCATCCCGCTTCCGAAACATCTAATTTGAAGAAGGGGGTCAATACATATATATATGAATGAATGAAACTCAACACAAATGATGGTAATAAAATAAAATTGTGAATGTTGTTATTTACGTACTTCATATTGTTCGTCAGTGTAGCCCCGCTCACAGGTCGTGTGGCGGATGGACTCGCAAACATAGTATCCACAGAAATCATTCCCTTGTTCCTGCCACAACCACTTTACAAGAACTAGAGGTCAATCAAACTGATAAGCAAGAATGCCAAATGGTATTGATGAAACTAGCGCTTGAATCAATAGGAGATGCACGGAACATGCTACTATAGTACTTACTTTCGGGTGTCTAAATTGCAGCTTCTTCGGGAGTCCTGGAGCTTTTTTGGAGAATTTTTTCCAAACCCTGCCAGACAAAGAAAACAATTACTTGATATATCAGGAAATGAACAAAGTTGCTGATATGGTGGATAATGATCGATTTAACTTACTTCTCGAGCATTTGAGTCATGTCTGCATAGTCCTGGGGATCTTTTCGTCTTGAGTCTAAGACGGTTACTAGTCCCTGCTCAAGCTTAATCTCTAGGAGAATATAGTGGTAACTGCACACGCATGCATAACTCATCAATTACATTACTATAACCTTGACTAATATATAAGGGAAACCGAATACGCACAAGACAGTAACACTGACTTGAAGTTGTAAGGAAAGAGTATTATATCTTTGTTTTCATTTATTACCAATGATCGTAGCAAGTTGGCCTCGGTATCCGCGGCATGAAATTTAACCTGAGTTGCATCTATGAGATATGTGTTAATGAACCCAATATCACCGACTTGTCTTTTCTTCAATTCGGCGATCTTCAATCTGCATAATATATTGAGGATGATTATAAATACATGCAATGAAATAGCTGAGCTATATAGAGAGACTTAATGACAGAAGTAGTACTACTTACAGACAGTAGCAGGCGACCGTTGTTTTATCGAGGGCCAATTGATTGAAAAACTGAAAGAACTCGTCAAATGGCACAGGCAACAGTTCAATTCCAACGAGGTCATGCTCCTTTTTAACTTTCACATACAAAGTACTCCTCCCCCCAGAGTCTCTGCAGATTTTCAAGTACCAATCATTCAATCTTCGCATCATCGTTGATAGAGATCTTTCATCTTTGACGAGAGGCTTCCCGTACTCGTATCTTTGTATCTGCACCTCCATGAAATCATAATGTACATCGTTGGGCAGGTAATCACCAAGATTGCTATAACCGGGCACCATCCTCGGATCATTAGCGACGTTGTTGCTAGGCACCTTGAGCGGGGGGCACGATTGCTTCGCTTGTTCGCCGAGCTGGGCAATTTGTTTCCCAGCTCATCGTTCTTTCAGCCTTTGATCACTGACAGTACTTCCCGACCGCTCCGCTTCGGCAAATTCCTTTCCAATAATGCGCTCATAGTTTCCTTTCGGCAGAGACTTGGGTGGTTTTGTCAGGGAAGCCAGAGTGCGCTTCGCTTTCACCGGATCTACCTTCTCCTCCAGAGGTGGATGTTTCTTTGCTTTCACCCCTTCAAAGTAGTTCCTCACTTCTTCTCGTGCGATCTCGGCGTTCTCCTCCGGGGTCCTCTCGTATGGTAACTTCTCTGGAGTCTTCAGAGAAGGACCAAATCTGTATTTCCTCCCACCTCTGGTTGTACTACTAGACGCCGGTAGAGCAGACGGAGCGGTTGTCTTCTTTACTTGCTTACGAGGCGGAGGAGAAGGACTACGACGCGCCGGAGCAGCCAGAGCGGCGGCATGTCTGTTTCGCCCTTGCTGACGAGGCGGAGAAGGAGGAGGCTGGCTGCTCGGGCGCGTCGGCACAGGTGGAGAAAGAGGCGGAGTGCCGCCACGCGCTGGAGAAGGAGCCGGTCGAGTGCCCTGATCGTCACTCGCCGGAGGAGGAGGCGGTGGAGGAGGCGGAGTGCCCTGACTCGCCGGAGGAGGAGGCGGTGGAGGAGGCGGAGTGCCCTGACTTGCCGGAGGAGGAGGAGGAGGAGGCGGAGGCGTCCAGTTCGGAAGGTTGATGAGCTCCTTCTGCCATAGGCATGGAGTCTTCAGAGAAGACCCCATCCTAGTCTCCCCTTCACCGGTAGGGTGGTCAAGCTGGAGGTCCTCAAATCCCTCCGTTATTTCATCCACCATCACCCTAGCATATCCTTCTGGAATCGGCCGGCAGTGAAAAGTTGCATCGGGTTCAGTAGGATAAACAGAGCCAATAGCCGCCTTGACCTTCAAACTCATCCATTGCGTCATAAGGTGGCAATTTTGAGACTCCGTGATAGTATCCACGGGATAGCTGGCAGGAGCCGTCAAGGCATGCTCCGGCTGAAGCAGCTCAGTGGAAGCCACACTGCTTCTCCGCTGAGATGGCGGGGTAGCTTCGGGGGAAGCTTCGGCAGTACGTTTGCTGCGATTTGCTTCTCGTTCCTCTATCGCTTGTACCCTTGCTTGCAGCGCCTGCATTTGGGTCTGCTGCAATTTTTTCCTCCTCTCATGGGATTTGTAACCGTTTGCGTCCGGAAACCCAACCTTCCACGGAATGGAGCCTGGCATGCCTCGTGTCCGTCCAGGGTGCTCAGGATTCCCGAGGGCCATTGTGAGCTCGTCGTTCTCTCTGTCTGGAAAGAACGTCCCTTGCTGCGCTGCTTCGATATACTGCTGAAGCTTCCTGACTGGTATGTCCATTTGATCGTTCGTCCAAATGCACTTCCCTGTTACAGGGTCCAAGGTTCCGCCAGCCCCGAAGAACCAAGTCCGGCAACGGTCTGGCCAGTTAATTGTCTCTGGTTCGATCCCTTTATCAACCAGATCATTCTCAGTCTTGGCCCACTTAGGCCGGGCTACGAGGTAGCCACCTGACCCCGTGTGAGATACATGTGGCCGTCGGTGTCGGACACTACATCCACATCCCACAAGTGACATGGGCGTCGAGCCCGCGCCACTTGTGGGACGTGTATGTAGTGTCCGACACCGACGTCCACATGTATCTCACACCGACGATACTTGCTATTTAGGGTTTCTCCTCTACCGCTCGGCGACCCTCGACGACCCTCGTTCCCGATAAAATAAAGAGGAAGAAGAAGAAAAAAAAGAGAAGAAGAGTAAGAAGAAGAAAAAAAGAGAAGAAGAAATCTTTCTTCTCCTCTTCTTTTTCTTCTTTTTTCTTCTTCTTATTTATTTCTCCTCGTCTTCCTCTCCCCTCTCGGCGACCCAAGACCCCCTCTCGACCCTCGACCCCTAGGCAACCGTTGACCCCTCTCTTTTTTTTCTTCCTCTTCTTTTTATCCTCTTCTTCCTCTACCGCTCGGCGACCCTCGACGACCCTCGTTCCCGATAAAAAAAGAGGAAGAAGAAGAAAAAAAAGAGGAGAAGAAAGAATAGAGGAGATCTTCTCCTCTATTCTTTCTTCTCCTCTTTTTTTTCTTCTTCCTCTTCTTTTTTTATCCTCTTCTTCCTCTCATGTTCGACGACCCTCGACCCCTCGGCGACCCTAGACCCCCTCTCGACCCCCTCTTCTTCTCCCTCTTCTTCCCCTTCTTCCCCGCCTCTCTCATGAATGTCCGACGTCCCCCCTCCCCCCTCATCATCATCTATCATCCCCCTCTCATGTTCGACGACCCTCGACCCCTTGGCCGCCCTCTCGACACACCCACGACCTAAAATGACCTAAAATGAAAATAACCTAAAATTCACTAAAGTTATCGATGACCCTCTCGACACACCCACGAATAAGAAAATATATCATCTTCTTCATCTCCTCTTATTTGCATATTCACATAGCCACATACATATACATAGCCACATACATATTCATCTATGAATAAAAAAACATCATAGGTACAATTCATATCGACATTTATACATACACGAAAAAATTATATGAACATCGTGAACAAAAAGATCATCGAGCAAAATTATTTTCCATGAACATACATATAGCCACATTCATATAGAACTTTTCCATATATGAACATATATAGATGATTTTCTAAAAATGTAACTTTTGCATATATGAACATATATACACAGAGAAAATACATGCATATATAGCCATATCCATAAACAGAGAGCAGCGGCGGCAATGGGTGGCGTCGTCGGCGACGGGGATGGGAAAGGGGGGAGCTCACTGGGGGCGGGCGGCGACGGGGAGAGGAGGCCAGCGACGGGAAGGAGGACGGCGGGCTCGGGGATGCCGGCGACGGGGACGGCATGCGCGGGGCGGCACGCGGTGGCGGGGACGACGGGCTCGGGGTGGCACACGGCGATGGGGAATAGAGTAGTTGGCAAAAATTTCCTAAGTGTGGACTTATATAGCAGAGCCTTTAGTCCCGGTTCATGGCAGCAACCGGGACTAAAGGTGTGCATTAGTCCCGGTTGGTGCCACCAACCGAGACCAAAGGCCTCTTTTCAGCAGCCCAAAGGGCGGGAAGCGGCGGCCTTTGGTCCCGGTTGGTGCCACCAACCGGGACCAAAGGCCTTGTGCGGCTGCTGCGTCGAAAGTTTAGTCCCACCTCGCTAGTTGAGAGGGGTGCGCAGTGGTTTATAAGCCCCACTGCCGCACCCCTCTCGAGCTCCTCTCCATTGCAGGCTTACGAGTCTAATTGTCACTGCTATGCCTGTGGGCCTACTGGGCCTCCTGCGGGCCTGAATCCCGGCCCTTGGATGGGTTTCTAGTCGTATTCGGGCCGTGGGGGCCCAGTAGGTGGCATTTATTTTGTTTTTTTGTTGCTTTATTTATTTTCTTTTGTTTTTTGCTTTATTTTTTAATTCTTTATGCTTTTAGTTTTAGAAAAATTATAAACTTTTTGTTAATGCCATTAGTTTTCAAATTTGAAAACACTTTTTTTTATTTTTTTTGTTTTATTTGTTGCTTTATTTATTTTATTTTGTTTCTACTTACAACAAAATACTTATTATTGCTATTTTTTTCCAGTTTTTTTGTTATGTTTTCTGCATTATTTATTTTCTTTTGTTTTTTGCTTTATTTTTTTATTCTTTTTGCTTTTAGTTTTAGAAAATTATAAACTTTCTGTTAGTGCCATTAGTTTTCAAATTTGAAAACACTTTTTTAGTTTTTTAGTTTTCTTTGTTGCTTTATTTATTTTATTTTGTGATTAACTTTACTATAAAAATAGTTTTTTCCTGTTTTTTTATTTGTTTTTTGCATTATTTATTTTCTTTTGTTTTTTGCTTTAATTTTTAATTCTGTTTGCTTTTAGGTTAGCAAAATTATAAACTTTCTGTTAGTGCCATTAGTTTTAGAAAAATTATAAACTTTCTGTTAGTGCCATTAGTTTTCAAATTTGAATAGTTAAAATTTGAATTCTTTGAAAATTGTTTGAATCACAAGTTTGTGATTAACTTACTAAAAATATGAGAATAGATGCACTTATAGAGAAAATTCAACCTAAATTTCTATGAATTTCAGAGAAATTCACTATGAATTTAGGTTAAACTTTTCTCTATTAGGGCATCTATTTTCACTTTGAGAGGAGCTCAACAAGGCAGAGAGGGAAGGGCTTATAAACCGGTGTGAGCCCCCTTCGGTTGGCGACGTGGGACTAAACTCTGCCCACAACGAGGACCAACCCTTTAGTCCCGGTTTGTGGCACAAATCGGGACTAATGGTCATGGGCCAGGGGCGAGGAGCAAAATTATAAACTTTCTGTTAGTGCCATTAGTTTTAGAAAGTTGAAAGTTGAAAGTTGGCATGGGCCAGGGACTAATGGTCATGGTATTACGAGGGCCGAACCATAAGACATGAAAGCATTTCAAATGAACTCTGAAAAAGTTGAAAGTTGGCATGGTATCATAATTTCACCCACATAGCATGTGCATGTACAAAACGGACAATGGTAGCATGTTCGTGTGTTACAAAGTTGGCATGGTATCATCATAATAGTTGCGGGAGAAAGTCTTCACTTTTTCTTCACTTGTGTCATTTGCTTATTGCGCCGTAACCATGGATAATCTTCATTGTTTATCAGGATGCCTGGGTCAGCCTTGACATTGAAGGGAGGAATTTCATGAAACTTTTCATAATCTTCAGACATGTCTGTCTTGCCGTCCACTCCCAGGATGTCCCTTTTTCCTGAAAGAACTATGTGGCGCTTTGGCTCATCATATGATGTATTCGCTTCCTTATCTTTTCTTTTTCTCAGTTTGGTAGACATGTCCTTCACATAGATAACATGTGCCACATCATTGGCTAGGACGAACGGTTCGTCAGTGTACCCAAGATTTTTCAGATCCACTGTTATCATTCCGTACTGTGGGTCTACCTGTACCCCGCCGCCTAACAGATTGACCCATTTGCACTTAAACAAAGGGACCTTAAAATCAGGTCTGTAGTCAAGTTCCCATATGTCCACTATGTAACCATAATATGTGTCCTTTCCGCTCTCGGTTGCTGCATCAAAATGGACACCGCTGTTTTGGTTGGTGCTCTTTTGATCTTGGGCGATCGTGTAAAATGTATTCCCATTTATCTCGTATCCTTTGTAAGTCAATACAGTCAAAGATGGTCCCCTGGACAACAAGTACAACTCATCACAAACAGTGTTGTCACCTCTGAGACGTGTTTCCAACCAACTGCTGAAAGTCCTGATGTGTTCACATGTAATCCAGTCGTCGCACTGCTCCGGGTGTTTGGAGCGTAGACTGTTCTTGTGTTCATCGACATACGGGGTTACCAAGGTAGAGTTCTGTAGAACTGTGTAGTGTGCTTGAGACCAAGAATATCCGTCCCTGCATATTATTGAGTCTCTTCCAAGAGTGCCTTTTCCAGTCAGTCTCCCCTCATACCGCGATTTAGGGAGACCTATCTTCTTAAGGCCAGGAATGAAGTCAACACAAAACCCGATAACATCCTCTGTTTGATGGCCCATGGAGATGCTTCCTTCTGGCCTAGCACGGTTACAGACATATTTCTTTAGGACTCCCATGAACCTCTCAAAGGGGAACATATTATGTAGAAATATGGGCCCCAGGATGACAATCTCGTCGACTAGATGAACTAGGACGTGCGTCATGATATTGAAGAAGGATGGTGGGAACACCAGCTCGAAACTGACAAGACATTGCGCCACATCACTCCTTAGCCTTGGTACGATTTCTGGATCGATCACCTTCTGAGAGATTGCATTGAGGAATGCACATAGCTTCACAATGGCTAATCGGACGTTTTCCGGTAGAAGCCCCCTCAATGCAACCAGAAGCAGTTGCGCAATAATCACATGGCAGTCATGAGACTTTAGGTTTTGAAACTTTTTCTCTAGCATATTTATTATTCCCTTTATATTCGACGAGAAGCCAGTCGTGACCTTCATACTGAGCAGGCATTCAAAGAAGATTTCTTTCTCTTCTTTCGTAAGAGCGTAGCTGGTAGGACCTTTATACTGCTTCGGAGGCATGCCGTCTTTTTCGTGCAAACGTTGCAGGTCCTCCTGTGCCTCAGGTGTATCTTTTGTCTTCCCATACATGCCCAAGAAGCCTATCAGGTTCACGCAAAGGTTCTTCGTCACGTGCATCACGTCGATTGAAGAGCGGACCTCTAGGTCTTTCCAGCAGGGTAGGTCCAAAAATATAGATTTCTTATTCCACATGGGTGCGTGTCCCTCAGCGTCATTCGGAACAGCTAGTCCACCGGGACCCTTTCCAAAGATTACGTAGTGTAAATCATTGACCATAGCAAGTACGTGATCACCGGTACGCATGGCGGGCTTCTTCCGGTGATCTGCCTCGTCTTTGAAATGCTTGCCTTTCTTTCGACATTGATGGTTGGTCGGAAGAAATTGACGATGGCCCAGGTACACATTCTTCCTGCATTTGTCTAGGTATATACTTTCAGTGTCATCTAAACAGTGCGTGCATGCGTGGTATCCTTTGTTTGTCTGTCCTGAAAGGTTACTGAGAGCGGGCCAATCGTTGATGGTCAAGAACAGCAACGCCTTAAGGTTAAATTCCTCCTGTCTGTGCTCATCCCACGTACGTACACCGTTTCCATTCCACAGCTATAAAAGTTCTTCAACTAATGGCCTTAGGTACACATCAATTTCGTTGCCGGGTTGCTTAGGGCCTTGGATGAGAACTGGCATCATAATGAACTTCCGCTTCATGCACATCCAAGGAGGAAGGTTATACATACATAGAGTCACGGGCCAGGTGCTGTGATTGCTGCTCTGCTCCCCGAAAGGATTAATGCCATCCGCGCTTAAAGCAAACCATACATTCCTTGAGTCCTTTGCAAACTCATCCCAGTACTTTCTCTCGATTTTTCTCCACTGCGACCCGTCAGCGGGTGCTCTCAACTTCCCATCTTTCTTTCGGTTCTCACTGTGCCATCGCATCAACTTGGCATGCTCTTCGTTTTTGAACAGACGTTTCAACCGTGGTATTATAGGAGCATACCACATCACCTTCGCAGGAACCCTCTTCCTGGGGGGCTCGCCGTCAACATCACCAGGGTCATCTCGTCTGATCTTATACCGCAATGCACCGCATACCGGGCATGCGTTCAGATCCTTGTATGCACGGCGGTAGAGGATGCAGTCATTAAGGCATGCATGTATCTTCTCCACCTCCAATCCTAGAGGGCATACGACCTTCTTTGCTGCGTATGTACTGTCGGGCAATTCGTTATCCTTTGGAAGCTTCTTCTTCAATATTTTCAGTAGCTTCTCAAATCCTTTGTCAGCCACAGCATTCTCTGCCTTCCACTGCAGCAATTCCAGTACGGTACCGAGCTTTGTGTTGCCATCTTTACAATTGGGGTATAACCCTTTTTTGTGATCCTCTAACATGCAATCGAACTTCAGCTTCTCCTTTTGACTAATGCATTGCGTCCTTGCATCGACAATGACCCGGCGGAGATCATCATCATCGGGCACATCGTTTGGTTCCCCTTGATCTTCAGCAGCTTCACCCGTTGCAGCATCATTGGGCACATCGTCTGGTTCCTCTTGATCTTCACCAGCTCCCCCCATTGCAGCATCACCGTATTCAGGGGGCACATAGTTGTCATCGTAGTCTTCTTCTTCGCCGTCTTCCATCATAATCCCTATTTCTCCATGCCTCGTCCAAACATTATATTGTGGCATGAAACCCTTGTAAAGCAGGTGGGAGTGAAGGATTTTCCGGTTAGAGTAAGACCTCGTATTCCCACATTCAGTGCATGGACAACACATAAAACCATTCTGCTTGTTTGCCTCAGCCGCATCGAGAAACTCATGCACGCCCTTAATGTACTCGCGGGTGTGTCTGTCACCGTACATCCATTGCCGGTTCATCTGCGTGCATTATATATAATTAAGTGTCCAAATTAATAGAAGTTCATCATCACATTAAAACCAAAGTGCATACATAGTTCTCATCTAACAACATATAGCTGTCCAGAGCATCCAATTAATTAAACCATACATTGAAACTATGTAAAACATTTCAATGCGAAAACAAATGCGATCATAATCGCAACCAAGGTAACAATTGATCCAACGGCATAATGATACCAAGCCTCGGTATGAATGGCATATTTTCTAATCTTTCTAATCTTCAAGCGCATTGCATCCATCTTGATCTTGTGATCATCGTCAACATCCGCAACATGCAACTCCAATATCATCTTCTCCTCCTCAATTTTTTTTATTTTTTCCTTCAACAAATTGTTTTCTTCTTCAACTAAATTTAACCTCTCGACAATAGGGTCGGTTGGCATTTCTGATTCACATACATCCTATCGGGGATATACCCCGCGGCGTAAACCAGCCGGAAGTATAACCCGGCCGGACTAGGCGTTTCATTGGTAAACCGCCAGAGGATTGGCGGTTTACATGTCTGGCGGTTCACTGGTATGATGATTCACGAGCCTGAAGATTCATTGGTGACCCGGCACATATTCCAGATGCATGACAAGGCCCAAGGACCAGCAGGCCAGTTTAGGTTAATGGTGGGCCGGTTTAAGAGGAAAGGCATGAGGAACATTTATCTTACAAGGAGTTAATACCTGGACTTGTATCCAGTTTGTATTAGAGATAGACTAGTCCTAATCCTACGGCAAGGCTACGGCGCCGGGTCACACGGGACCATCGCGATGTCTCTAGTAGTACAAAAAAAGAAAAAGAAAGGGGTGGCCACGTCTTGAGGATGTGGACGTGGACTGGTCAACCGCCCACGATGGATTGAGTCGCCCCATCTGGTCACTCTGTCCTTGCGATGGAGCCGCCTCGCCTCCAGGCGCAACCCTCGCCGGAGCCGCCTCACTACTAAGCCGCCTTCAAACTAAACCCGCTCAGATTCGCCTTGGCCGCCCCTGCTCGGACTTGCCTTCGCCACTCCGAGTCGGTTCCGCCCCACAGCTCCACCTCCGGTTCTGCTGCTCCTCCGTGCCGGATCTGCAGATCGTTTTTCTGCCTCTGTTGCTCCGAGCTGCTGTCACTATCGTACTGGCCCGTCTCAGCCTCACCTCTACTTGGATTGACTCCGAGTCGTTGTCACCTCTTCTGCTCCAAGTCGGCCTCGTCGCCGTGCCACTGAGTCGTCGGCCCTGCTGCCTCCGTGCTCATGACTGTGCCGTTTGCTGCGGTCCCCCTTCACAGGCGGGCTTTGAGATGCCCGCCACCTCAGCCGCCTTGCGCTGTTCTGACTTGCTGACCTGTTTTTTCACTGGCTCCGCCCCTGAACTACCTGTCGTCGTTCAGCTGCTGTAGTAGTTACGGCCTCCGAGGCACCGCAGCCTCGTTCTTCTTCTGCCAAGCCGTGGATAATGGGTGTGAGCAGTCGCGTTTGAGCTAAACCTTGATGTGAGTCACCTCCGCTGCCGGTGAGCCGGCCCTGCCGTGATGACCCGCCTCTCTCCGTCGTCGTCCTGATGCTACAGCTCACTCGTTATACTACACACGTCAAGAGGTGTACCGACGTCCGTGTTCGTGAAGCAAAAACCAGGACCAGAGCAACAGTACTGAAAGGTTATCTATGGCTCCTTTCAAAAAAAGGTTATCTACGGATGCCACATACAGATCATCTGTCATACGAACAAATCAGGTGATGTCCATCTACGTCTATTTTTTACATATATTGTTTTTTGTCAAAAAACAATTGCTTTGGTCTATATATTTTTATGTGCATGACAATGATTCATTAAAAAAATGATGCCATGTTGCGTCTATGGAATATGCGTTAGCATCATCATGCATCGGCGTTCGCACCCACTTGGTGTTGAATGGGTGTGCGCAAGCCGCCACTCGGGCAACTCAATCTACATCAACTCGCTGGGACTGCACCCGCAGTTGACTTGCCATCTGCATAGTTTACTGTGCCCATCATTGACTCGCCGTTCGCACCGGCTTACAACGTCGCGGCCGGTTCATCTGTCTGCTCCTACGGCCGACTCATTTGTTGTCCAGGCAAATCAGGTGTTATCCATTCAAGTTTGATTTATTAGCACATGTTGTTTTTGTCAAAGAACAAGTTTATCTTTGCCTTGGTCTGCAATATTGTTTATGCAGGGCAATTATTTATGACAAAAAGAGATACTATACCGCGGAGATGGAGGCACGCCAACATCTTTTGGCACAGGTGGTCGTTGTTACTCAACGGACTCCCGCACCAGCTTACAAACGCGGAGGACAACTTGCTCGTTCGCACTAGCTTACAGCGCCATGGCCGGATCATCTGTCTGCTCCTACGGCGGATTCACCCATGATTGATTTCCGCTTCACCATGGTGATCATCAACTCCGCAGTGGATAATTACTGGCCTGGCATATCAGGTGAAATTCATCCAGTATATTTTTGTATTATGTATTGCTTTCTTTAAAAGAGAAATTACTCCGGCTTGCAAAGTTATCTAATGCAGGACCCTAAATCGCCATATTGATGAAAATTTAAAGGCCGTCAGAAATATTCCGGCTCACAATGATGCTTCCGGTTTATAATCCGGTTTAAGGGGAATCCCGTCTCCTACACAAAGCTGAAGCCCTTGGTATCTGGCTCAAATCCGGTTTAAAAATGTCCGGTTCAAAAAGGAATTAACTTCTCGCAAGTTCGAGTTGAAAGGCCGTCAGGAAGTTTCCGGCTGAAAATGAAGATTCCGGTTTACAATCCGGTTCAAGGGAAAGATATCTCCCACAAAGCTTTGAAGCTCTCAATATCCGGTTCAAAATCCCGGTTCAAGAAGGATTTATCTCTTGCAAAAAGTTAAAGGGTGCCAAAGAGGACCTGCTGCCATGGTGCGCGATTCAAACATGGGTATCCTGCCTTATTGGCTTATCATATTATTGATCACTTGGGGGCTTGGTCGTATCCGAACCATAGCAACAACTTTTGATAGGCGTAAAGCCACAGCATCACTTGGGGACTTGTGGTCACGTCTGAACCATAGTCACGCCTCTTGATCGTCCTAGTGCCACATCATCACTTGGGGGCTTTGGTCGAACCCGAACCATCGCTACACCTCTTGATCGGCGTAATGCCAATGCATCACTTGGGGGCTTGTGGTCACGTCTGAACCATAGTCACGCCTCTTGATCGGCCTAAGGCCACATAATCACTTGGGGGCTTGGTCGAACCCGAACCATTTCCATGCCTTTTGATCGGCATAATGCCATTGTTTCATTTGGGGACCTGGCTGACTTGAACCATAGCTACGCCTATCGGGGGC
The DNA here is from genome assembly GCF_003073215.2 of Triticum urartu. Classification (NCBI taxonomy): domain Eukaryota; kingdom Viridiplantae; phylum Streptophyta; class Magnoliopsida; order Poales; family Poaceae; genus Triticum; species Triticum urartu. Next base: position 732,473,279 of record NC_053023.1, on the reverse strand, counting down.
TTGGTCGTGTCCGACCATGGTAACGCCATTTGAGCGGCTCAATAGCCTCTTTTTGCAAATGGTTTTATCATTCCCTTTTCTTGAAATTGGCTTTGATAAATATTTCCTTTTACTTCTGTTGCGTTTTTAAACCGACATTGTTAATCCGGTTCGACTGTCAATTACAATTTGGCGGAACACGGTCAAATCTTAATCCGGAGACTATTTGCCTGGTTTGATTTTATGTTACCATCTTATTATGGAGTAAACCGGTGTTCGTTAACCCGGCTTGACCTTCAACTACAAGTAGTCAGTACATGACCAATTATAATCCGGCAATTATTAACCCGGTCCGGTTCGACTACAAGTCGCTAGTATTATATATGGATAATCCGGTGTCTATCATAACCCGGTACGGTTTTATCATAAACCGGCACAATAAGGAAAGAGTTATCAGTACTCGAGATTGGGGTTATCACCTTTACTACAAAAAGTTGGTAAAACCAAACAATGTGATTCAATGTCACAGGTATGATATATTTCATATTTGATTATTCTTAAGTGCAGCCTTGGTTATAAACCCGGGTTAAATGTTGGGCGTTATGACCCGTCCGGCGGTAAACCGCCAGGACACTTTAAACTTGTTGTATGCAGAAACAGGTTGAATAAAGCATAATTACAAATCACCGGTGTTTATTGAACCGGCCTGGCTTTGGACTATAAGTCGCCAGTATATATTTGGATTGCGCCATTGGAATTATGCGCTTATAAATCATTGGGTATATTATTCAAATAGCCAACATGGCTGGATTTCTATTGTGATTATCAATAACCAGTGTTATGATTGAGGTTTTCAAAGTCGCTTTAGCACAATGGCTATTATTTTTATCAATGGGCATGATTTATTTTACAATGGAGGAAATAGTCCCGAGTCGCTGCAGGCTTACGACCCGGCACTTGGGGGCTACATTGTTCAAATCGAGATTACATCGAATATACAAGTCCCATGTCACTGCCAGCATGCACCATGGCACTTGGGGGCTAATGCAAAATCATTTTTACTAGTCTTATTGAAGACCCGACTCATCATATTATAATGAGCCGACCCTTGGGGGATACACATTACTGCTAAAATCTACATAATTATATTTACAAAGTTCCTGCTCATTATTGCATAATGACCCGGCCCTTGGGGGTTACACTGATTGAAGTTTTTATAAGAAATTACAAGTCCCAGGTCGCTGCAAGCATGACAACCCGGCACTTGGGGGCTACATATATGGAGTATTCAATTTTTAGATGAACAAACCGGATTTCTTCAAGGTTGAAACACTTATTGGAGCAAGTCTTAAGTTATCACTATGTTCTCCTCTTAAGACTTGGGGGCTACAGGTATTATGCATATAAAGGAGGAACATCTTCATTTTATCAGTTTTGAGCAAATCAGGAAGATCAGTTACATGACCCGGTGTCGACAACAATTATGACCCGGTGCCGTCAATATTTGTAAACCGGTAATGATAAACCGGCAAGTTCAAGTCTTATACCGGCACAGTTTAACATTCTCAAACCGACAAGTTTTACATCTTCAAACCGGCTGAATATCAGATAAGTATTTCAAGACCCATATTTCTTAAACCGGTGCTTTGGGAGCTGAATCAAAGGAGTTATTCTTCACAATATTTCTGTGACAAACCAATGTCGGCAAATTGATTATGAAGCTGGTCTGTTGACCCGGACTTCCCAGAAGGAGGAAATAACAAGGACTTAAGGGTGATCAGGTACCGGTTTACAAGAATTCTTAACCCGGAGCACAACCTGTCAAATTTGTTCTTGTGTTTCTTTTGCAGCATAAGTTTACCATGAATAAATCCAAGCTAAACTTGGGGGCTAATGTCGGGGATATACCCCGCGGCATAAACCGGCCGGAAGTATAACCCGGCCGGACTAGGCGTTTCGTTGGTAAACCGCCAGAGGATTGGCGGTTTACATGTCTGGCGGTTCACTGGTATGATGATTCACGACACATCCTACATAAATAAAATCTATGTCACGTTGGTCGGCATAATTTTCATAAACAATAAATGAACCAATAGTTATAAAGATAATATATATACCACATCCAAATCATAGACAGGATGAGGGCCGACGGGGGCGGATACCAAAACCATCGCACTATATAAGATGCAATAATAAAAGTAGGAAAATAATACAAGTATCTATGTAAACATACAAGTAAGAATATTTTTCCTTTCAGAAAGAAGATAAGAACAAGAGGCTCACCACGGTGGTGCCGGCGATGAGCTCGGCGCGGGTGATCGACGGCGGTGAAGACGGGGACGGGGCGTGACGGACCGCTAAACCTAGACAAATATTATGGAAAATGGAGCTTGGAGGTCGAGCTTGGAGAGGAGAAAGCTTAAGTAGTGTGGCTCGGGCATTCCATCGAACACCTTGTGTGCATAGGAGGTGAGCTAGAGCACCACCAAGCCCTCTCCCCCTCGGCCAGAGAAAAACAGAGCACTGGGGTGCTCTGCTCGCGAGCGAGGGGTATATATAGGCACCTCATTGGCCACGGGTGGTGACATGAGCCGGGACTAAAGGGGAGCCTTTGGTCCCGGTTCAAGCCACCAACCGGGACCAATGGTGGTGGGCCAGGAGCGAGGCCCATTGGTCCCGGTTCATCCCACCAACCGGGACCAAAAGGTCCAGATGAACCGGGACCAATGGCCCACGTGGCCCGGCCGGCCCCCTGGGCTCACGAACCGGGACCAACGCCCACATTGGTCCCGGTTCTGGACTGAACCGGGACTAATGGGCTGACCCGTCCTGGACCAAAGCCCTATTTTCTACTAGTGTATGGTTTTATACAAACTTTTGGAGAAGCCTGTATTTACAAGAAAGTGAGTGGGAGCTCTGTAGCATTTCTGATATTATATGTGGATGACATATTGTTGATTGAAATGATACTGAATTTTTGAATAGCATAAAAGGATACTTGAATACGAATTTTTCAATGAAAGACCTCGGTGAAGCTGCTTATATATTGGGCATCAAGATCTATAGAGATAGATCAAGACGCTTAATTGTACTTTCACAAAGCACATACCTTGATAAAGTTTTGAAGAAGTTCAAAATGGATCAAGCAAAGAAAGGGTTCTTGCCTGTGTTACAAGGTGTGAAGTTGAGTCAGACTCAATGCATGAGCACTGCAGAAAATAGAAAGAGAATGAAAAGTCATTCCCTATGCCTCAGTCATAGGTTTTATAAAGTATGCTATGCTGTGTACCAGACCTATTTTGTACTTCACCATGAGTTTGGCAAGAGGGTACAATAGTGATCCAGGAGTGGATCACTGAACATCGGTCAACACTATCCTTAGTGGAATAAGGAAATGTTTCTCAGTTATGGAGTGACAAAGAGTTCGTCGTAAGGAGTTACGTCGATGCAAGCTTTGACACCGATCAGGATGACTCTAAGTCTCGATCTAGATACATATTAAAAGTGGGAGCGATTAGTTAGAGTAGCTCCGTGCAGAGCATTGTAGACATAGAAAATTTGCAAAATACATACGGCTCTAAATGTGGCAGACCAGTTGACTAAACTTCTCTCACAAGCAAAACATGATCACTCTTTGGGCGTTAATCACATAGCGATGTGAACTATATTATTGACTCTAGTAAACCCTTGGGTATTAGTCACATGGAGATGTGAACTAATCACATAAATATGTGAATTATTGGTGTCAAATCACATGGCGATGTGAACTAGATTATTGACTCTAGTGCAAGTGGGAGACTGAAGGAAATATGCCCTAGAGGCATTAATAAAGTTGTCACTTATATTTCCTTATATCATGATAAATTTTTATTATTCATGCTAGAATTGTATTAACCGGAAACTTAGTACATGTGTGAATACATAGACAAAACAGAGTGTCCCTAGTATGCCTCTACTAGACTAGCTTGTTAATCAAAGATGGTTAAGTTTCCTGACCATAGACATGTGTTGTCATTTGATGAATGGGATCACATCATTAGAGAATGATGTGATGGACAAGACCCATCCGTTAGCTTAGCATAAATTATCGTTTAGTTTTATTGCTATTGCTTTCATCATGACTTATACATGTTCCTCTGACTATGAGATTATGCAACTCTCGAATACCGGAGGAACACCTTGTGTGCTATCAAACGTCACAACGTAACTGGGTGATGATAAAGGTGCTCTACAGGTGTCTCCGATGGTGTTTGTTGAGTTGGCATAGATCGAGATTAGGATTTGTCACTCCGATTGTCGAAGAGGTATCTCTGAGCCCTCTCGGTAATGCACAATGCACATCACTATAAGCCTTGCATGCAATGTGACTAATGAGTTAGTTGTAGTATGTTGCATTACGGAAAGAGTAAAGAGACTTGCTAGTAACGAGATTGAACTAGGTATGATGATACCGACGATTGAATCTCGGGCAAGTAACATACCGATGACAAAGGGAACATCGTATGTTGTTATGCGGTTTGACCGATAAAGATCTTCGTAGAATATGTAGGAGCCAATATGAGCATCTAGGTTCGCTATTGGTTATTGACCGGAGATGTGTCTCGGTCATGTCTACATAGTTCTCGAACCTGTAGGGTCCGCACGCTTAACGTTCGATGATATTTATATTATGAGTTATGTGGTTTGATGTACCGAAGGTTGTTCGGAGTCCCGGATGAGATCACGGACATGACGAGGGGTCTCGAAATGGTTGAGACGTAAAGATCGATATATTGGAAGGCTATATTCGGACATCGGAAAGGTTGCGAGTGATTCGGGTATTTTTCGGAGTACCGAAGAATTACGGGAATTCGCCGGGGGAAGTAGTGGGCCTTAATGGGCCATACGGGAAAGGATAGAAGGGCCTCGAGGGTTGGCCGCGCGCCCCCCATGGCAAGTCCGAATTGGACTAGGGAGGGGGCAGCACCCCCCCCATCTCTTTCCTTCTCCCTCTCCTACTCCTTCCATCTCTCCCCTCTTGGAAAAGGAAGGGGACTCCAACTAGGATTGGGAATCCTAGTTGGACCCCCCCTATAGGCATGCCCTCCTAGGCCGGCCTCCTCTTCCCCCGTCCTTTATATACGTGGGCAGGGGGCACCCCAAAGGCACTCAAAGATTTTTCTTAGCCGTGTGCGGCACCGCCCTCCACAGTTTCCCCCCTCGGTCATATTGTCATAGTGCTTAGGCAAAGCCCTGTGTCGGTAACTTCATCATCACTGTCACCACGCCGTCGTGCTGACGAAACTTTTCCTCGGCCTCAGCTGGATCAAGAGTACGAGGGACGTCACCGGGATGAACGTGTGCAGATCATGGAGGTGCCATGCGTTCGGTACTTGATCGGTTGGATCGCGAAGACGTTCGACTACATCAACCGCATTACTTAACGCTTCCGCTTTCGGTCTACGGGGGTACGTAGACACACTCTCCCCTCTCGTTGCTATGCATCTCCTAGATAGATCTTGCGTGATCATAGGAATTTTTTTGAAATACTGCGTTCCCCAACACCTAGAGGGATAGATTGGTAGGAAAAGACCATCGCTCGTCCCCGTCCGCCACTCATAAGGAAGACAATCAAAAAATAAATCATGCTCCAACTTTATCACATAACGGTTCACCATACGTGCATGCTACAGGAATCACAAACTTTAACACACGTATCTCTCAAATTCACAACTACTCAACTAGCATGACTCTAATATCACCATCTTCATATCTCAAAACAATCATCAAGTATCAAACTTCTCGTAGTATTCAATGCACTTTATATGGAAGTTTTTATTATACCGATCTTGGATGCCTATCATATTAGGACTAATTTCATAACCAAAGCAAATTACCATGATGTTCTAAAGGACTCTGAAAATAATATAAGTGAAGCATGAGAGATCAATAATTTCTATAAAATAAAACCACCACCGTGCTCTAAAAAGATATAAGTGAAGCTCTACAGCAAAATTATCTAGCTCAAAAGATATAAGTGAAGCACATAGAGTATTCTAATAAATTCCGATTCATGTGTGTATCTCCAAAAGGGTGTGTACAGAAATGATGATTGTGGTAAACTAAAAAGCAAAGACTCAAATCATACAAGTTGCTCCAAGCAAAACACATATCATGTGGTGAGTAAAAATATAGCCTCAAGTAAAGTTACCGATAGACGAAGACGAAAGAGGGGATGCCTTCCGGGGCATCCCAAAGTTTAGGCTTTTAGTTGTCCTTGATTTTACCTTGGGGTGCCTTGGGCATCCCCAAGCTTAGGCTCTTGCCACTCCTTATTCCAAAATCCATCAAACCTTTACCCAAAAACTTGAAAACTGCACATCACAAAACTCAACAGAAAATCTCATGAGCTCCGTTAGTATAAGAAAACAAACCACCACTTTAAGGTACTGTAATGAACTCATTATTTACTCATATTGGTGTTAAACCTATTATATTCCTACTTCTCTATGGTTCATACCCCCCGATACTAGCCATAGATTCATCAAAATAAGCAAACAACACATGAAAAACAGAATCTGTCAAAAACAGAACAGTCTGTAGCAATCTGTAGGTTTTGAATACTTCTGTAACTCCAAAACTCCTGATAAATTAGGACATCCTAAGTAATTTGTACATTGATCCACTGCAGTTGGAATTAGTATTTTATCACTCTCTGGTAAAAAATGAAAATTATTCTCGTGAGCGCAAACATTCTGTTTTTTTCAGCAAGATCAAATAATAATCACCCAAGAAGATCCTAAAGGCTTTACTTGGCACAAACAATAATTAAAACATAAAAACACAATAATAACAGAGTATAGATGATTTATTTATTACTAAACAGGAACAAAAAGCAAGGAACAAAAATAAAATTGGGTTGCCTCCCAACAAGCGCTATCGTTTAACGCCCCTAGCTAGGCATTTATAATTTCAATGATGCTCACATGAAAGACAAGAATTGAAGCACAAAGAGAGCATCATGAAACACGTGACAAAACACATCTAAGTCTAACATAATTCCTATGCATAGGCATCTTATAGGCAAACAAATTATCATAGCAAGCAAAAACTAGCATATGCAAGGAAGCGGAAAGAAACAATAGCAATCTCAACATAACGAGAGGTAATTTAGTAACATGAAAATTTCTACAATCATATTTTCCTCTCTCATAATAATTACATGTGGGATCATAAGAAAATTCAAGAAAATAGCTATGACATAAAACATTTTCAACACGATCCACATGCATGCAAAGTTGACACTCTTCCAAAATAGTGGGACTAACATTAACTCAAGTTATGACCTCTCCAAACCCACTTTTATCGAAAATTGCATAAGATTGAACATTCTCCAAATACGTGGGATCTAAAATTGACACTCTTCCAAACCCACTTTCAATATTGCAAACATTATTATCAATCTTATATTCATCATGGGGCTTAAATAAATTTTAAAGATCATAAGAAGAATCACCCCAATCATGATCATTGCAACAAGTAGACATAGCAAAACTAGCATCCCCAAGCTTAGGGTTTTGCATATTATTAGCACAATTGACATTCATAGAATTTATAATAACATCATTGCAATCATGCTTTTTATTCGAAGATCTATCGTGAATCGCTTCATAAAGCAATTCATCACACTTTTCAGATTCATGAATTTCAAGCAAAACCTCATAAAGATAATCTAGTGCACTCAACTCACTAGAAATAGGTTCATCATAATTGGATCTCTTAAAGAGATTAGCAAGTGGATGAGGATCCATAAACTTTTAGCAAGCGAAGATGCAAGCAAAAAGAAGGTACATGGTATCACAAGCAAACAAAAGATCAAATGGAAGAAGGGCAAAGAAAAGGCAACGGTTCTGAAGTGGGGGAGAGGAAAATGAGAGGCAAATGGCAAATAATGTAATGTGAGGGAGAAGAGTTTATGATGGGTACTTGGTATGTCTTGACTTGACGTAGATCTCCCCGGCAACGGCGCCAAAAATGGCTAGTTGACGGGAGATCAAATCTTGACTTGACTTGGTGCAAATCTCCACGGCAACGGCGCCAAAAATCCTTCTTGCTACCTCTTGAGAATATGTTGGTTTTCCCTTGAAGAGGAAAGGGTGATGCAGCAAAGTAGCGCAAGTATTTCCCTCAGTTTTTGAGAACCAAGGTATCAATCTAGTAGGAGACTACACGCAAGTCTCCTAGTACCTGCACAAACAAATAAGAACCTTGCAACCAACATGATAAAGGGGTGTTAATCCCTTCACAGCCACTTGCAAAAGTGAGATCTGATAAAGAAATAAGATAAATATTTCTGGTATTTTTGTTGTATAGATTGGAAAATAAAGATTGCAAAATTAATAGTAAACTAGAATTGTAGATCAGAAACTTATATGATGTAAAGTAGACCCCGGGGCCATAGGTTTCACTAGCGGCTTCCCTCAAGATAGCATATATTACGGTGGGTGGACAAATTACTGCCAAGCAATTGATAGAAAAGTGCATAGTATAATGATATCTAGACATGATCATGAACATAGGCATCACATCCATGTCAAGTAGACCAAAACGATTCTGCATCTACTACTATTACTCCACACATCGACCACTATCCACCATGCATCTAGAGTATTAAGTTCATAAGAACAGAGTAACACATTAGGCAAGATGACATGATATAGAGGGATAAACTCAAGCAATATGATATAAACCCCATCTTTTTATCCTCAATGGCAACAATACAATACGTGCCTTGCTGCCCCTGCTGTCACTGGGAAAGGACACCGCAAGATTGAACCCAAAGCTAAGCACTTCTCCCATTGCAAGAAAGATCAATCTAGTAGGCCAAACCAAACTGATAATTCAAAGAGACTTGCAAAGATATCAAATCATGCATATAAGAATTCAGAGAAGAATCAAATATTGTTCATAGATATTCTTAATCATAAACCCATAATTTATCGGATCTCGGCAGACACACTGCAAAAAGAATTACATCGAATAGATCTCCAAGAACATCGAGGAGAACTTTGTATTGATAAACAAAGAGAGAGAAGAAGAAATCTAGCTAATAACTATGGACCCGAAGGTCTGTGGTAAACTACTCACACATCATCAGAGAGGCTATGGTGTTGATGTAGAAGCCCTCCGTGATCGAATCCCCCTCCCGCAGATCACCGGAAAAGGTCCCCAGATGGGATCTCATGGGTACAGAAGGTTGCGGTGGTGGCAAAGTGGTTTCGTGGCTCTCCTCGATGTTTTCAGGGTATAAGAGTATATATAGGCGAAGGAAGTAGGTCGGTGGAGCTACGAGGGGCCTACGAGGGTGGGGGCGCGCCTGGCCCCCTGGGCGTGCCATCCTACCTCGTGGCCGGCTCGTTGCTTCCTTGACCTCCACTCCAAGTCTCATGGATTGCGTTTGTTCCAAAAAAGATCCTCGCGAAGGTTTCATTCCGTTTGGATTCTGTTTGATATTCCTTTTCTGCGAAACCCTGAAATAGGCAAAAACAGCAACTGGCACTAGGCCCCCGGTTAATAGGTTAGTCCCAAAAATAATATAAAAGTGCATATTAAAGCCCATTAAACATCCAAAACAGATAATATAATAGCATGGAAAAATAAAAAATTATAGATACGTTGGAGACGTATCAATATGCTTCTATGCTGGCGAGTGGCACTACCCTGACCGTGTCGCAAGACAATTTGGGAGAAGGCAACGGATACCAAGGGATGAGAGTTATGAGACAAACCAATTTCTGCACCGGTGAGATAGTTGTAGCTTTCATATATAGTAGAGCATTATCAAAGACATTTCTTGCTAATGCTTTCATCTTGTACATAATTTGCAGAATTAGTCAAAAGAATAACCTGGAAACTTCTACTTGGGCCATCAAGCACTCCGAGTGGATATATTTGTGGAATCAAACAACGGCCCTAGCAGGACCGCCGTGTGCGTAGCGCCATGTATTTCGTACACGATCACTCAAACCGGCAGAATGTGATTCTATGCGTAACTTTGTTTTGCAGGTTTGATGTGAATAGTATGGCTCATGTGTATGTGATGCATGTGTGTAAATTATACATGGCATGCGTGTCATGTTTGTCAGCCGGCAGGAGCCAAAGTGTTGTCATTATATTGTATAACGACCTGCGTGTCAACTTGTGACTCTATGTAAAATTCATTACTAGTTGTAGTAGTTCGATAATAGAGATCAGGTTGGTGTCTTGGCGTCCCGGCGTGACAAACAAAATGGAGTTCCTAGATGGTCATCGGAGTCGGAGCCGACCTGGAAGAACATCCATGAAGGAGCCATACTATTTCACAATATATGTTTATTTGTGATTGTTATGCTTCTTGTTTTCTATGCATGTTAGAATGGTAGAAAGATCCCTCGTTATATCAAGCAATTTGACATCCCCGATGTTGCACCTTCGCACGTCAAGTACGTCTAGTAATTGGCTCATAAAATTGGGGTGCTGCTAGGTGTCCTTGAATTGAAGGGTTCGTGTTGGACACGAACATGCACTACATCAGGTTAACTTGACAAGGCTATCAAAACGGTTTTGGGCCTTGTGGCAAAGAAGGTTGGGGGTCGGGGTATGAGATACCTTCCCGACTGACAAGAGTCTTATGGAGATACGATTAGCAAGGAGTTGCTTACCGGATAGGCATGTTGTCTAGCAGTGATGCTAAATCTCACTAGTCGCATGTGCTAGTCGGATCCTGAATCACCGAGAGTTTGCGGAGAGGGATGCCAACTTCAGTGGGAGTATTTATATTTAAGGCTTGAATTACTCTACATAAACACATTGCTTAGTGATTGCATATTTTCTATTCTAGATCAATGGCACCACCAGCTCAACCAAACTTTGCATTGAAATCAATTCTGGAAAAGGATAAACTGAATGGAACAAACTTTACCACCTCGTATAGAAATATGAGAATTGTTCTCAAGCAAGATAAAAGGAACATGTTCTAGAGGATCCACTTCCAGAGGAACCTGCCGTTAATGCTAGTGCCACAACTAAGAATGCCTACCAGAAACTCGTTGATGAATCAACGGAGATCAGCTGTTTGATGCTGGCTTGTATGGAGCCCGATTTGCAACAACATTTCAAAAATGTTGAGGCTTACGATATGATCGAGAGTCTCAAGAGCATGTTTCAGACACAGGCTAGGACCGAAAGGTTCAATGTCTGGTGATCCTTGATGGATTGCAAGCTGAAGGAAGGTGATCCACTGAGCCCACATGTGATCGAGATGATCGGATATGTCCAAGCTTTGGATTGGTTGGGCTTCCTGCTCTTGGATGAGCTGGCTACTGATGCAGTTCTGGGTTCTCTTCCGCCCAACTATGGGACGTTCATCTCGAACTATCATATGCATGGCATGGATAAGAAGCTCATTGAATTACATGGGATGCTCAAAGTGGCAAAGCAGGATATTAAAAAAGGCACACATCAAGTGTTGATGGTGCAGAAATCAGCTAAGTTCAAGAAGAGTTGGTCCAAGAAAAAGGCTAAGGCAAAGGGCATGGAGACGATAACCTCTGCCCCTGTGCCAAAGTCTGGACCGGACTCAAAGATCATTTGCTATCATTGCAAGGAAACCGGTCATTGGAAGAGGAACTGTAGCAAGTGGCTTGCAGAGTGTGGCAAGAAGGCCGGAAATGCTTCTTCGGGCAAAGGTACACTTATTGCATATGTTATAGACATTTACCTTGCTGATGTACCTAGTAGCTCTTAGGTATTTGATACCAGATCGGTTGTTCATATTTACAACTCGATGCGGGGGCTGGTAAGAACTAGGCTGTGGCACAAGGGGAGATTGACATCAGGGTCGGCAACAAAACAAGAGTTGCCACGTTGGAGGTCGGCACGATGAAGCTCCAGCTTCCTTTTGGATTTATTTTGGAATTGAATAATTGTTATTACATTCTTGCACTTAGTCGGAACATTATTTCTGCCTCATGCTTGATGAGTTAGGGTTATGATTTCAATTTAAAGGACAATGGTTGTATGTTTTATTTGAATGGTATGTTCCACGGCTATGCACCCATTGTTGATGGGCTATTTATATTGAATCTGGAATAGGAACCGGTCTATAACGCTAATGTCAAGAGGCATAAGCTTAATGAGAGAAATCCGACATACTTCTGGCATTGCCGGCTTGGACACATTAGTCTGAAACGCATGAAGAAGCTCCATGATGATGGGCTCCTAACTTCGTCCGACTTTGAGTCATTCGAGACATGCGAATCATGCTTGCTGGGCAAAATGACTAAGTCTCCGTTCGCAAAGAGTTGCGAGAGGGCGGCCGAGCTATTGGAACTTATACATAGTGATGTGTGTGGTCCAATGAGCACAACTGCCAGAGGTGGCTATCAGTACTTCATGACTTTTACCGACGACTTGAGTAGATATGGATATATCTATTTGATGAGGCACACGTCGGAAACTTTTGAAAAGTTCAAAGAGTTTCAGAACGAGGTTGAGAATCAGCTCGGCAAGACTATAAAATTTTTACGATCAGATCGTGGAGGTGAGTACATGAGCCAGGAGTTTGATGATCATCTGAAAAGCCGCGGTATAGTACCTCAGCTCACACCTCCGGGTATGCCACAAAGAAATGGCATGTCGGAATGGAGGAATAGGACCTTGTTGGACATGGTCCGGTCAATGATGAGCAAACCGGATTTACCCTTGTCATTCTGGGGATACGCTCTAGAAACTGCAGCTTTCACACTTAACAGGGTACCATCAAAATCCGTAGATAAGACACCACATGAGATGTGGACCGGGAAGAGTCCCAGTTTGTCTTTTCTAAAGATTTGGGGTTGTGAAGCATTTGTCAAGCGACTTATGTCAGACAAGCTTACACCCAATTCGGATAAATGCATATTCGTGGGATATCCGAGGGAAACCTTGGGATATAGCTTCTACAACCGAGAAGAGAACAAAGTGTTTGTTGCTCGGAATGGGGTTTTCTTGATAAAGAGTTTCTCAGTCGGGAGGCCAGTGGGAGGATGATCCAACTCGAAGAAATTCGAGTACCACTCGGGGATGGCTCGGCGAGTGATGAGATCATACCGGAGTCAGTCGGGGAACCCGTAGTGGAAGCGGCACCGGAACCACAGAGGTCAGAAAGATTGCGCAAAGTGCGTGATGTATTGTTGCTAGAAAGCGACGAGCCGGCCATGTATTCGGAAGCGATGATGAGCCCGGGTTCCGAGGCATGGCTAGAGGCCATGAGATACGAGTTAAAGTCCATGGATGAAAATAAGGTCTGGGACTTGGTTGATCCGCCGCGTGGCGTAAAGGCCATTGGCTACAAATGGGTCTTTAAGAAGAAAATTGATGTGGATGGAAATGTTCAGATCCACAAAGCTCGGCTTGTCGCTAAAGGTTATGGACAAGTTCAAGGAATTGACTACGACGAGACTTACTTGCCGGTAGCGAAGCTGAAGTCGGTGAGGATCGTACTAGCTATAGCTGCATATTTCGATTACGAGATATGGCAGATGGATGTCAAAATGGCTTTCCTTCATGGAAATTTAACCGAGGACGTATATATGATACAGCTCGAGGGTTTTGTCGATCCGACTAGCACTAGTAAGGTATGCAAGCTCAAGAGATCCATTTATGGGTTGAGGCAAGCATCTTGGAGTTGGAACATTCATTTTGATGAGGTCGTCACTGGTCTCGGTTTCATCAAAAGCGATGAGGACGCTTGTTTATACAAGCAGTTAAGTGGGAGCTCGATTGTATTTTTGATCTTATTTGTGGATGACATACTAATGATCGGAAATGATGTTTCAATGTTGAACTCGGTCAAGGAATCATTGAATGGCAAGTTTTCAATGAAGGACCTTGGTGAGGCAGTTTATATTTTAGGCATCAAGATCTATAGAGATGTTGGGAGACGTAGTAATTTCAAAATTTTCCTACGCACACGCAAGATCATGGTGATGCATAGCAACGAGAGGGGAGAGTGTTGTCCACGTACCCTCGTAGACCGAAAGCGGAAGCGTTAGCACAACGCGGTTGATGTAGTCGTACGTCTTCACGATCCGACCGATCCAAGTACCGAACGCACGGCACCTCCGAGTTCAGCACATGTTCAGCTCGATGACGTCCCGCGAACTCCGATCCAGCAGAGCTTCACGGGAGAGTTCCGTCAGCACGACGGCGTGGTGACGGTGATTGGTTTGCTTACCGACGCAAGGCTTCGCCTAAGCACCGCTACGATATGACGAGGTGAATATGATGGAGGGGGCACCGCACCGGCTGGGAGATCAACTTGATCAACTTTGTGTTTCTAGAGTGCCCCCTGCCCCTGTATATAAAGGAAGCAAGGGGGCAGGCCGGCCGGCCCTCTATGGGCGCGCCAGGAGGAGGAGTCCTCCTCCTAGTAGGAGTAGGACTCCCCTTTCCTACTCCTACTAGGAGGAGGAAAGGAAGGAGGAGAAGGACAAGGAAGGAGAAGGAGGAAAAAGAGGAAAGGGGCGCCGGCCCCCTAGTCCAATTCGGTTTGGGCTAGGGGGGCGCGTGCCCTGCCTCCTCTCTTCCACCACTTGGCCCATGAGGCCCATTACTTTTTCCTCGTATTCCCGTAACTCCCGGTACCCCCAAAAATACCCGAATCACTTGGAACCTTTCCGATGTCCGAATATAATCGTCCAATATATCGATCTTTACGTCTCGACCATTTCGAGACTCCTCGTCATGTCCCGATCTCATCCGGGACTCCGAACTACCTTCGGTATATCAAATCACATAAACTCATAATACAATCGTCACCGAAACTTTAAGCGTGCGGACCTTACAGGTTCGAGAACTATGTAGACATGACTGGGACATGTCTCCAGTCAATAACCAATAGCGGAACCTCGATGCTCATATTGGCTCCCACATATTCTACGAAGATCTTTATCGGTCAGACCGCATAACAACATACATTGTTCCCTTTGTCATCGGTATGTTACTTGCCCGAGATTCGATCGTCGGTATCTCAATACCTAGTTCAATCTCGTTACCGGCAAGTCTCTTTACTCGTTCCGTAATACATCATCCCGCAACTAACTTATTAGTTGCAATGCTTGCAAGGCTTAAGTGATGTGCATTACCGAGAGGGCCCAGAGATACCTCTCCGACAATCGGAGTGACAAATCCTAATCTCGAAATACGCCAACCCAACAAGTACCTTCGGAGACACCTATAGAGCACCTTTATAATCACCCAGTTACGTTTGTGACATTTGGTAGCACATAAAGTGTTCCTCCGGTAAACGGGAGATGCATAATCTCATAGTCATAGGAACATGTATAAGTTATGAAGAAAGCAATAGCAACAAACTAAACGATCAAGTACTAAGCTAATGGAATGGGTCAAGTCAATCACATCATTCTCCTAATGATGTGATCCCGTTAATCAAATGACAACTCATGTCTATGGCTAGGAAACATAACCATCTTCGATTAACGAGCTAGTCAAGTAGAGGCATACTAGTGACACTCTGTTTGTCTATGTATTCACACATGTATTATGTTTCCGGTTAATATAATTCTAGCATGAATAATAAACATTTATCATGATATAAGGAAATAAATAATAACTTTATTATTGCCTCTAGGGCATATTTCCTTCAGTCTCTCACTTGCACTAGAGTCAATAATATAGATTACACAGTAATGATTCTAACACCCATGGAGCCTTGGTGCTGATCATGTTTTGCTCGTGGAAGAGGCTTAGTCAGCGGGTCTACAACATTCAGATCTGTATGTATCTTGCAAATTTCTATGTCTCCCACTTGGACTAAATCCCGAATGGAATTGAAGCATCTCTTGATGTGCTTGGTTCTCTTGTGAAATCTGGATTCCTTCGCCAAGGAAATTGCACGAGTATTGTCACAAAAGATTTTCATTGGACCCGATGCATTAGGTATGACACCTAGATCGGATATGAACTCCTTCATCCAGACTCCTTCATTTGCTGCTTCCGAAGCAGCTATGTACTCCGCTTCACATGTAGATCCCGCCACGACGCTTTGTTTAGAACTGCACCAACTAACAGCTCCACCGTTCAATATAAACACGTATCCGGTTTGCGATTTAGAATCGTCCGGATCAGTGTCAAAGCTTGCATCAACGTAACCATTTACGATGAGCTCTTTGTCACCTCCATATACGAGAAACATATCCTTAGTCCTTTTCAGGTACTTCAGGATGTTCTTGACCATTGTCCAGTGATCCACTCCAGGATTACTTTGATACCTCCCTTCTAGACTTATAGCAACGCACACATCAGGTCTGGTACACAGCATTGCATACATGATAGAGCCTATGGCTGAAGCATAGGGAACATCTTTCATTTTCTGTCTATCTTCTGCGGTGGTCGGACTTTGAGTCTTACTCAACTTCACACCTTGTAACACAGGCAAGAACCCTTTCTTTGCCTGATCCATTTTGAACTTTTTCAAAACTATGTCAAGGTATGTGCTTTGTGAAAGTCCAATTAAGCGTCTTGATCTATCTCTATAGATCTTAATGCCTAATATATAAGTAGCTTCACCGAGGTCTTTCATTGAAAAACTCTTATTCAAATATCCCTTTATGCTATCCAGAAATTCTATATCATTTCCAATCAATAATATGTCATCCACATATAATATCAGAAATGCTACAGAGCTCCCACTCACTTTCTTGTAAATACAGGCTTCTCCAAAAGTCTGTACAAAACCAAATGCTTTGATCACACTATCAAAGCGTTTATTCCAACTCCGAGAGGATTGCACGAGTCCATAAATGGATCGCTGGGCTTGCACACTTTGTTAGCTCCCTTTGGATCGACAAAACCGTCTGGCTGCATCATATACAACTCTTTTTCCAGAAATCCATTCAGGAATGCAGTTTTAACATCCATTTGCCAAATTTCATAATCATAAAATGTGGAAATTGCTAACATGATTCGGAAAGACTTAAGCATCGCTACGGGTGAGAAGGTCTCACCATAGTCAATCCCTTGAACTTGTCGAAAACCTTTTGCAACAAGTCGACCTTTGTAGACAGTAACATTACCGTCAGCGTCAGTCTTCTTCTTAAAGATACATTTATTCTCAATTGCTTGCCGATCAACGGGCAAGTCAACCAAAGTCCACACTTTGTTCTCATACATGGATCCTGACGGTGTCCTGGACTAGGGGGTACTCACCACGTCGTCTCCTGATCTGTTAGATTGGGCTGAGGACCCCCATGGCCGTATACTCATGGGCCAGTTCGGACAGCTGCCACATACAAGGAAGATTCCACAAGACTTGGCGATCAAGACAAGGACTCCTCCCCACCGGCGTATTCGGCTAGGACTCTTGTTATCCTAGGCCTCTGGTGCATTATATAAACCGAGGCCAGGCTAGTCGATAGGACATATACAACAATCATACCATAGGCTAGCTTCTAGGGTTTAGCCTCTATGATCTCGTGTTAGATCTACTCTTGTACTATCCATATCATCAATATTAATCAAGCAGGACGTAGGGTTTTACCTCCATCAAGAGGGCCCGAACCTGGGTAAAACTTCGTGCCCCTTGCCTCCTGTTACCATCCGGCCTAGACGCACAGTTTGGGACCCCCTACCCGAGATCCGCTGGTTTTGACATCGACATTGGTGCTTTCATTGAGAGCTCCGCTGTGTGATCGGCAATAGGATCGATGGCTCGTCTGCAGGTCAACTGTGATGTCGGCATCTTCGTCGACGGCTCAACTGGTAACCTTGGCTTGACCGAGGACCGTGCTCCATCTCCGATCGTCATGTTCGGGCGAGGGCCTTCATTAACATCAACTCCGATCTCTATCAAGATCATGGAGGAATCATCCATGGAGCTCGGGGGCTCAACGTCAACATTGCCCTCAGGCGACCGTGCTGTTTTTCTGGACGGCGAACTCGTATCTGCCGCCACCACCTCCTCGAGTATCGCTTTGACGATCGCTTTGGTGGAATTGTGCAGAATTGAGTCTACAATAACCCTGGAAAATTTCGTTGAGTTCCGATGTAGGAATCTCTGGCAATCCACAATATACCGGAGCCCTGTCAAATCTGGACGGGAATCTGGATGAGTTTAGGGAATGGTGTCCAGCTTCTAGCTCGGACGTCCTTTTGAAGATCCAACCGTTGATCGGCTGCGGAATTCATATATCTAGCACCTCTCCAAATTTCAGCTCGATCCGACCGTCCAAACTCCGGGAACCTTCCGATTAGTGCATCACTTTTTGGATCTGTTTTCTGCGCGAAAACGAATCCGACCCGAGTTCGTATTTTTTATGAACGGGATTTCGGACATCCCGTTTGAAGGAAGTTTTGTATCGGGTATTGTGTTTTGTTCCCGAACACATCCCACTAACTTTAAGTTCTTTTGAACATGATCTTCATGAAGGAAATATGCCCTAAAGGCAATAATAAAGTTATTATTTATTTCCTTATATCATGATAAATCTTTATAATTCATGCTAGATTTGTATTAATCGGAAACATAATACATGTGTGAATACATAGACAAACAGAGTGTCACTAGTATGCTTCTACTTGACTAGCTCGTTAATCAAAGATGGTTATGTTTTCTAACCATGGACAAAGAGTTGTTATTTGATTAACGGGATCACATCATTAGTTGAATGATCTGATTGACATGACCCATTCCATTAGCTTAGCACCCGATCGTTTAGTATGTTGCTATTGCTTTCTTCATGACTTATACATGTTCCTATGACTATGAGATTATGCAACTCCCGTTTGCCGGAGGAACACTTTGTGTGCTACCAAACGTCACAACGTAACTGGGTGATTATAAAGGAGCTCTACAGGTGTCTCCAAAGGTACATGTTGGGTTGGCGTATTTCGAGATTAAGATTTGTCACTCCGAATGTCGGAGAGGTATCTCTGGGCCCTCTCGGTAATGCACATCTTAAGCCTTGCAAGCATTGCAACTAATGAGTTAGTTGCGGGATGATGTATTACGGAACGAGTAAAGAGACTTGCCGGTAACGAGATTGAACTAGGTATTGGATACCGACGATCGAATCTCAGGCAAGTAACATACCGATGACAAAGGGAACAACGTATGTTGTTATGCGGTCTGACCGGTAAAGATCTTCGTAGAATATGCAGGAGCCAATATGGGCATCCAGGTCCCGCTATTGGTTATTGACCGGAGACGTGTCTCGGTCATGTCTACATTGTTCTCGAACCCGTAGGGTCCGCACGCTTAAGGTTTCGATGACAATTATATTATGAGTTTATGAGTTTTGATGTACCGAAGGTTGTTCGGAGTCCCGGATGTGATCACGGACATGATGAGGAGTCTCGAAATGGTCGAGATATAAAGATTGATATATTGGAAGCCTATGTTTGGATATCGGAAGTGTTCCGGGTGAAATCGGGATTTTACCGGAGTACCGGGAGGTTACCGGAACCCCCCGGGAGATATATGGGCCTTAGTGGGCCTTAGTGGAAAAGATAAGAGGCAGCCTGAGATGGGCCGCGCGCCCCTCCCCTCCCTTGGTCCGAATAGGACAAGGAGAGGGGGCGGCCCCCCTTTCTCCTTTCCCCCCTCCACGAATCCTATTCCAACTAGGATTGGGGGGGGGGGGAATCCTACTCCCAGAGGGAGTAGGACTCCTCCTGGCGCCACCTCTAGGCGGGCCGCACCCCCCCTTGAGCCTTTATATACGGAGGTAGGGGCACCCCTGAGAAACAGAAGTTGATCCACGTGATCATATTCTTAGCCGTGTGCGGCGCCCCCTGCCACCATAGTCCTCGATAATATTGTAGCGGTGCTTAGGCGAAGCCCTGCGACAGTAGTACATCAAGATCGTCACCACACCGTCGTGCTGACGGAACTCTTCCCCGACACTTTGCTGGATCGGAGTCCGGGGATCGTCATCGAGCTGAACGTGTGCTAGAACTCGGAGGTGTCGTAGTTTCGGTGCTTGATCGGTCGGGCCGTGGAGACGTACGACTACATCAACCAAACGCTTCCGTTGTCGATCTACAAGGGTACGTAGATCACACTCTCCCCTCCCGTTGCTATGCATCACCATGATCTTGCGTGTGCGTAGGAAATTTTTTGAAATTACTACGTTCCCCAACACTTCAACATCTTGCTGGTGTCAAACCAGTCCGGCAATATTGCTCCACGGCTGCCGACCTGTGCTAGACACGTCGTCACTTTGTTGAGCCGAGCTCAACTTCTTCGGATCATCATCTCGGCAAGCCAAACAAGAGTCCAGCATCGCGAAGGATAAATCATCACCAACATCGTCGCCGCACGGATTACACGGAGCGGGCATACCAGCATCGCCGCACGGTCACTTCATCAAACCGGCACCGACCACGTCACGACCTGCATCGGCAGGGCCGCACTATTGCTTCTTCAAGCTGGTGTCCATCACGCCGACCTCCTTCGACTCATCGGCTGACATCGAGGCTCCGTCACCTCGGCTAGACCGAGGACTTGGCTATTTCTTCATCAACATACTCCGGTGACTTCGACGTCAACAGCCGACCAGCTTCGTCACGTTAGCTGGACCGAGGGCCTCGCCTCGGCAAGCCAACCTTTGCCAGCATCACCGGGCCATCGCTTTATCGCCCATCAGGCAATGGGTGTGCGGATCGATTCCCGATTTTGGGAGTCGCTTTTCTTCGGAATGCTACAACAAATAAACCAGGTGTTATTAATCCTAACAATTTTTGCTTGTTGGGTTTATTTTTCTTAAGGAATTATTACTCTGGTTTGTTCCATCATCTGTACACAGGTCTATCAAATGGCGGCCACATTAAAAACGGTCGCGTGGTGGTTCGGTCAGTTTCCGTACATTGTTCGGCGAACGCCGCATCCGGAGCCCGGACCGCCCTGCAAATTCAGGCTTTGTCACGCCTTCACTGCATCACGCCCACGCCCTGCATCGACATTGACTTCGGCGTCATGCCATATTTCTTTTATTACTCACTTTGCATAAATTATTTATTATGCAACATTTTTTATTATTATTATCATTACTATTATCTCCAGTTTGCACTATTTCTTGTGCACAGGAAAATGATCCGGGTTGGGAAGTATCGTCAACTCGGCGTACTGACATACCACGTCACCTCGGCTCGACGGGGGGCTTCGTCAACACTTCATTACCCCATGCCGGGGACTTCGGTATCACTCTGCCGGCCTGCATTGGCCGTGCTATGTCACTACTTCGGCATGCCGAGCTCTTTGCTCCGCCACCTCGGGACCGGCTTGGGGGATGGAACCTTGTCCCGCATCAAGCTCGGACCACGTCGTCAATACCGAACACATTAAGTAGCTAATTTTCCTTCATGCTCCAAGTTTTAATTTTTTTACTTGTGTTCGGTTCGACCAAGCATTATACTTTTTTGGAAAAAAAGTTGCTTGTAAAAAATCTCCTTGTCAAAACTTTGTTTGTGACACACAAATTCAAGGACCCAATTCACTTGGGGGCTTCCTTTATGAAGCTTTTCCTCTTGCATATGATTATACTTGTACGGCTTCGTTCCTTGTTCATGTATTACGCCACAATATGCACCATATTGACTTAAGCGATTTGCAAGCTGGGTTGCCTGGCTCCTGTGCTTACCCCTACGTTCCCGATTGTTCGGCTAGGGAGTAAAGGGAGCACCTCTGCGATTGTCACGACCGGGTCCTCTGAGCTCTGACCTCAGACTGGGTGAAGCCGAAAGCTAGCGCTCTTATTGTTTTCAATCATGGTCGGCACACAACGGAACTCATGAGTACAAAAAATCTATTGCACAAGTCTCATAGTAATAATGAGCACCGAAGAAAGGTATCGGTGGGGGTACTATTTTCTTCGAAGATGCTTCTTGCACTTTGTCTGTAATATAGCATAAGTTCCCTGAGCGCGATTTGTCTGTTACAGCCTTATGGCCCGGTTGCCTGGTTATCGGAAAAATTGTCGATATTCTTGACAGGTGGAGTACATAACACTTTTCGGTCCCTGACCGAAGAGGGAGAAGCCGACGGTCGGTTAAGACGCGTTTAAAGTTCGGGTGAACAAAGATATGATATTAGTACTTCGGTACATACAATCATTATACATAAAATTCTTTTTACCCAAGTCACTTGGGGGCTCTTAAATTTATATGAGCTTTTATAATAAGTGTTCTTCTTCTTAGTCGTTGCAAAGTTTTTCTTCCTATTATTATTTATCACTCCTCTTTTCGACACGAGTGTGTGGTCACTAGCCGGGGAGCCTAATTTCTCTCTCAAAGCCGCTAGAGTTTAGTTTGCTAAACTGACCTAATGAGAAGTACTCCGCCTTCGGGATAGGAGGTTGAAGCCGTAGGCTGACCCGCTTGAAGTCTTGAGATAGGATGTGTGATGTTAAAGCACGACAGAAGCACTTTTTTCTAAGACCAATTTTCGGATTGGCACCGAACACTTGATCTTGTTCGGACGTCAAGTTTTTACTGACATTTTTTTGGTTTTCCAAGCTTATGGCACTTTTAAACTGTTTGTGTGTTTTCAGCACAAGTCTCGCAGTGCAACGCCGGACACCTTTAGAGATTCGGCAAAAACATTCTCGGATATTGCTATATATGCATCGGTTTTGAATTGTGTCTTCGGTCAATAGTTGGTTTGCCCGGCTCCTGCACTTGCTTCCTATGTTCCGCTTTGTTCGGCTAGGTGTGCAAAGGGAGAACCACTGCGATTGTGCTTCCAGCTCACATGGTTAAGCACCTTAGTGGAGAAAGCCGAAAACTGACTGTCACAATAAGCGTAAACTGGTCAGCGATCCGATGACTGTGTTAAATGACGGGCCATTCATAACATTGGCCGAAGTGTTTACGGCTTGACCTCGACTATCGCCGAACACTACCGGGGGCTAGTAATTGGCCTCCCAAACTAAATCATCAATATTTTGCTCTTACATTGGAGCTGAGGTCTCATGATCATGCTTAGCATGACAACCCAAAGAAAGGAACTATTTTCTTTGAAAGACATTTATTATGTTAAACAGTAATATAGCATATCTCTCTGCATACCTTTGTTTATAAAACCGTATGGCCAGATTGCCTTGTTTGTCGTAAATCTTTGCCCTCATAAAGGCTTTATAAAGTAGGACAAACACTCCTCAGCTACTGGCCGAGGAGGTGGAAGCTGATGGTCGGTCAACAAAGTTTTGTACAATGCGGATCCGAGCATCAATGACGTAAAGTACTTGGATACATAGAGTCATTACACATAATTTGTGATTTTACTACGGATATTGATCCTTAATTCGGCCACCCGTGCCCGCATTAAGGCTCGGGGGCTACTGGGCTTCGGGCTTATTATTTACAAATATTAAAGGGGCACATCGATGCCCTGATCTGGTGTTGCCACCCGACCAGTGTCTCGGGGGCTATTGCATTGCCTGTTCAATGCAGAAAATTTTAAGTGCAATACAGTTGCCGAGGAGATTTTGATCCTCAGGTTGGTCGGCCGCACCCAACCTGAGTCTCGAGGAACTGAACACGCCGCTTTTTGTGTCCCAAAGTATTCTGCCGAGCTAGGACTTGATCCTCAGGCCGATTTTGCAAATCAACCTGAGTCTCAGCGGCTACTGGGATCAGCGGTCTTACGTCATCCTTCAGGTGCATCTCGGGATTTAGACTGATACACACCTTGAGGGCTACTGGCTATATATCTCGGCAGAGAATAAATTGCACCAATTAAAAATATTAACAAAAAATCGGCCCACAGTCAGGGTGGTGCACCACCTCGGAAGCAGTCCGGCATAAAGCTCGGGCGCTAGTGGCTGGCTCCATAGAGGGCATTTCCGGCATTAAGCTCGGCTAAACTCCTTCAACTTTTTTGAACCAAGGTGATATGACACCTCAGATATAGTCCGGCGTTGGAGCTTGGACACAGTCCGGCGTTGGAGCTCGGATATATTTCGGCGTTGGAGCTTGGACATAGTCCGGCGTTGGAGCTTGGATACATTTCAGCGTTAGAGCTCGGAAGCAGTCCGGCATTGGTGCTCGGCTGCAAAAGATACCTCGAATCCAGTCCGGCGTTAGAGCTCGGACGCAAGAGGACACTGCCTCCCGGGAACAACTTCAAACCCGAGGTGTGGCATAAAAATAATAAGGCATTGATAAAGGCCGGAAACTTAAAGGGGCTCCTCGGATACCCGACGTGTAAACTCGCCGAATGCATTTCGGCGATCCTCAAGATCGAAGATGAGAAGATTTGTTGAACCAGTTTTCAAGACCGTCAACCGAAGATGAAGAACAGTTCAGAAGAATCGAGGAGCGTCCCTAACTTGAAGACCGGTTCAGGGGGCTACTGACGGTGTCCTGGACTAGGGGGTACTCACCACGTCGTCTCCCGATCTGTTAGATTGGGCCGAGGACCCCCATGGCCGTATACTCATGGGCCAGTTCGGACAGCTGCCACATACAAGGAAGATTCCACAAGACTTGGCGATCAAGACAAGGACTCCTCCCCACCGGCGTATTCGGCTAGGATTCTTGTTATCCTAGGCCTCTGGTGCATTATATAAACCGAGGCCAGGCTAGTCGATAGGACATATATACCATAGGCTAGCTTCTAGGGTTTAGCCTCTACGATCTCGTGGTAGATCTACTCTTGTACTACCCATATCATCAATATTAATCAAGCAGGACGTAGGGTTTTACCTCCATCAAGAGGGCCCGAACCTGGGTAAAACTTCGTGTCCCTTGCCTCTTGTTACCATCCGGCCTAGACACACAGTTTGGGACCCCCTACCCGAGATCCGCCGGTTTTGACACCGACAGATCCCATCTCAGATTTCATGGCTTCTAGCCATTTTGCGGAATCTGGGCTCACCATCGCTTCTTCATAGTTCGTAGGTTCATCATGATCTAGTAGCATGACTTCCAGAACAGGATTACCGTACCACTCTGGTGCGGATCTTATTCTGGTTGATCTACGAGGTTCGGTAGTAACTTGATCTGAAGCTTCATGATCATTATCATTAGATTCCTCACTAATTGGTGTAGGTGTCACAGAAACCGGTTTCTGTGATGTACTACTTTCCAATAAGGGAGCAGGTACAGTTACCTCATCAAGTTCTACTTTCCTCCCACTCACTTCTTTCGAGAGAAACTCCTTCTCCAGAAAGGATCCATTCTTAGCAACGAAAGTCTTGCCTTCGGATCTGTGATAGAAGGTGTACCCAACAATTTCCTTTGGGTATCCTATGAAGACACATTTCTCCGATTTGGGTTCGAGCTTATCAGGTTGAAACTTTTTCACATAAGCATCGCAGGCCCAAACTTTCAGAAACGACAACTATGGTTTCTTGCCAAACCACAGTTCATAAGGCATCGTCTCACGGATTTCGATGATGCCCTATTTAACGTGAATGCAGCCGTCTCTAAAGCATAACCCCAAAACGATAGCAGTAAATCTGTAAGACACATCATAGATCGCACCATATCTAGTAAAGTACGACTACAACATTCGGACACACCATTACGCTGTGGTGTTCCGGGTGGCGTGAGTTGCGAAACTATTCTGCATTGTTTCAGATGTAGACCAAACTCGTAACTCAAATATTCTCCTCCACGATCAGATCGTAGAAACTTTATTTTCTTGTTACGATGATTTTCAACTTCACTCTGAAATTCTTTGAACTTTTCAAATGTTTCAGACTTATGTTTCATTAAGTAGATATACCCATATCTGCTTAAATCATCTATGAAGGTGAGAAAATAACGATATCCGCCACGAGCCTCAATATTCATCGGACCACATACATCTGTATGTATGATTTCCAACAAATCCGTTGCTCTCTCCATAGTACCGGAGAACGGCGTTTTGGTCATCTTGCCCATGAGGCACGGTTCGCAAGTACCAAGTGATTCATAATCAAGTGATTCCAAAAGTCCATCAGTATGGAGTTTCTTCATGCGCTTTACACCGATATGACCTAAACGGCAGTACCACAAATAAGTTGCACTATCATTATCAACTCTGCATCTTTTGCTTTCAACATTATGAATATGTGTATCACTACTATCGAGATTCATCAAAAATAGACCACTCTTCAAGGGTGCATGACCATAAAAGATATTACTCATATAAATAGAACAACCATTATTCTCTGATTTAAATGAATAACCGTCTCGCATCAAACAAGATCCAGATATAATGTTCATGCTCAACGTTGGCACCAAATAACAATTTATTTAGGTCTAAAACTAATCCCGAAGGTAGATGTAGAGGTAGTGTGCCGACCGCGATCACATCGACTTTGGAACCATTTCCCACACGCATCGTCACCTCGTCCTTTGCCAGTGTTCGCTTAATCTGTAGTCCCTGTTTCGAGTTGCAAATGTTAGCAACAGAACCAGTATCAAATACCCAGGTGCTACTGTGAGCTTTGGTAAGGTACACATCAATAACATGTATATCACATATACCTCTGTTCACCTTGCCATCCTTCTTATCCGCCAGATACTTGGGGCAGTTCCACTTCCAGTGTCTAGTCTGCTTGCAGTAGAAGCACTCAGTTTCAGACTTAGGTCCAAATTTGGGTTTCTTCTCCTGAGCAGTAACTTGCTTACTGTTCTTCTTGAAGTTCCCCTTCTTCTTCCCTTTGCCCCTTTTCTTGAAACTGACGGTCTTGTTGACCATCAACACTTGATGCTCCTTCTTGATTTCTACCTCCGCGGCCTTTACAATTGTGAAGAGCTCGGGAATTGTCTTATTCATCCCTTGCATGTTATAGTTCATCACAAAGCTCTTGTAGCTTGGTGGCAGTGATTGAAGAACTCTGTCAATGACACTATCAACAGGAAGATTAACTCCCAGTTGAGTCAAGTGATTATGATACCCAGACATTGTGAGTATATGTTCACTGACAGAACTATTCTCCTCCATCTTGCAGCTATAGAATTTATTGGAGACTTCATATCTCTCAATTCGGGCATTTGCTTGAAATATTAACTTCAACTCCCGGAACATCTCATATGCTCCATGACGTTCAAAACGTCGTTGAAGTTCCGATTCTAAGCCGTAAAGCATGACACACTGAACTATCGAGTAGTCATCAGCTTTGCTCTGCCAGACGTTCATAACATCTGGTGTTGCTCCAGCAGCAGGCCTGGCACCTAGCGGTGCTTCCAGGACGTAATTCTTCTGTGTAGCAATGAGGATAATCCTCAAGTTACGGACCCAGTCCGTGTAATTGTTACCATCATCTTTCAACTTTGCTTTCTCAAGGATCGCATTAAAATTCAACGGAACAACAGCACGGGCCATCTATCTACAATCAAACATAGACAAGCAAGATACTATCAGGTACTAAGTTCATGATAAATTTAAGTTCAATTAATCATATTACTTAAGAACTCCCACTTAGAAAGACATCCCTCTAATCTTCTAAGTGATTACGTGATCCAAATCAACTAAACCATAACCGATCATCACATGAAATGGAGTAGCTTTCAATGGTGAACATCAATATGTTGATCATATCTACTATATGATTCACGCTCGACCTTTCGGTCTCAGTGTTCCGAGGCCATATCTGCATATGCTAGGCTCGTCAAGTTTAACCTGAGTATTCTGCGTGTGCAAAACTGGCTTGCACCCGTTGTAGATGGACGTAGAGCTTATCACACCTGATCATCACTTGGTGTCTGGGCACAACGAACTTTGGCAACGGTGCATACTCAGGGAGAACACTTTTATCTTGAAATTTAGTGAGAGATCATCTTATAATGCTACCGTCAATCAAAGCAAGATAAGATGCATAAAAGATAAACATCACATGCAATCAATATAAGTGATATGATATGGCCATCATCATCTTGTGATTGTGATCTCCATCTCCTAAGCACCGTCATGATCACCATCGACACCTTGATCACCATCGTAGCATCGTTGTCGTCTCGCCAATCTTATGCTTCCACGACTATCGCTAACGCTTAGTGATAAAGTAAAGCATTACAGCACAATTGCATTGCATACAATAAAGCGACAACCATATGGCTCCTGCCAGTTGCCGATAACTCGGTTACAAAACATGATCATATCATACAATAAAATTTAGCATCATGTCTTGACCATATCACATCACAACATGCCCTGCAAAAACAAGTTAGACGTCCTCTACTTTGTTGTTGTAAGTTTTACGTGGCTGCTACGGGCTTTAGCAAGAACCGTTCTTACCTACGCATCAAAACCACAACGATAGTTTGTCAAGTTGGTGCTGTTTTAACCTTCGCAAGGACCGGGCGTAGCCACACTCGGTTCAACTAAAGTTGGAGAAACTGACACCCGCCAGCCACCTGTGTGCAAAGCATGTCGGTAGAACCAGTCTCGCGTAAGCGTACGCGTAATGTCGGTCCGGGCCGCTTCATCCAACAATACCGCCGAACCAAAGTATGACATGCTGGTACGCAGTGTGACTTATATCCCCCACAACTCACTTGTGTTCTACTCGTGCATATAACATCAACGCATGAAACCTTGCTCTGATACCACTGTTGGGGGACGTAGTAATTTCAAAATTTTCTGACGCACACGCAAGATCATGGTGATGCATAGCAACGAGAGGGGAGAGTGTTGTCCACGTACCCTCGTAGACCAAAAGCGGAAGCGTTAGCACAAAGCGGTTGATGTAGTCGTACGTCTTCACGATCCGACCGATCCAAGTACCGAACGCACGGCACCTCCGAGTTCAGCACATGTTCAGCTCGATGACGTCCCGCGAACTCCGATCCAGCAGAGCTTCACGGGAGAGTTCCGTCAGCACGACGGCGTGGTGACGGTGATGATGTTGCTACCGACGCAAGGCTTCGCCTAAGCACCGCTACGATATGACCGAGGTGGAATATGATGGAGGGGGGCACCGCACACGGCTGGGAGAGATCAACTGATCAACTTGTGTTTCTAGAGGTGCCCCCCTGCCCCTGTATATAAAGGAGCAAGGGGGCAGGCCGGCCGGCCCTCTATGGGCGCGCCAGGAGGAGGAGTCCTCCTCCTAGTAGGAGTAGGACTCCCCTTTCCTACTCCTATTAGGAGGAGGAAAGGAAGGAGAAGGAGAAGGAGGAGAAGGAGGAAAGGGGGGCCGGCCCCCTAGTCCAATTCGGTTTGGGCTAGGGGGGCTGCGCGCCCTGCCTCCTCTCTTCCACCACTTGGCCCATGAGGCCCATTACTTCTTCCTCGTATTCCCGTAACTCCCCGGTACCCCCGAATATACCCGAATCACTCGGAACCTTTCCGATGTCCGAATATAGTCGTCCAATATATCGATCTTTATGTCGCGACCATTTCAAGACTCCTCGTCATGTCCCCGATCTCATCCGGGACTCCGAGCTACCTTCGGTACATCAAATCACATAAACTCATAATACAATCGTCACCGAAACTTTAAGCGTGCGGACCCTACGGGTTCGGGAACTATGTAGACATGACCGAGACATGTCTCCGATCAATAACCAATAGAGGAACCTGGATGCTCATATTGGCTCCCACATATTCTACGAAGATCTTTATCGGTCAGACCGCATAACAACATACATTGTTCCCTTTGTCATCGGTATGTTACTTGCGCGAGATTCGATCATCGGTATCTCAATACCTAGTTCAATCTCGTTACCGGCAAGTCTCTTTACTCGTTCCGTAATACATCATCCCGCAACTAACTTATTAGTTGCAATGCTTAAGTGATGTGCATTACCGAGAGGGCCCAGAGATACCTCTTCGACAATCGGAGTGACAAATCCTAATCTCGAAATACGCCAACCCAACAAGTACCTTTAGAGACACCTATAGAGCACCTTTATAATCACCCAGTTACGTTGTGACATTTGGTAGCACATAAAGTGTTCCTCCGGTAAACGGGAGATGCATAATCTCATAGTCATAGGAACATGTATAAGTTATGAAGAAAGCAATAGCAACAACCTAAAC
The DNA here is from genome assembly GCF_003073215.2 of Triticum urartu. Classification (NCBI taxonomy): domain Eukaryota; kingdom Viridiplantae; phylum Streptophyta; class Magnoliopsida; order Poales; family Poaceae; genus Triticum; species Triticum urartu. The sequence goes on along the minus strand of NC_053023.1, from coordinate 732,443,311 downwards.
GATCAAGTGCTAAGCTAATGGAATGGGTCAAGTCAATCACATCATTCTCCTAATGATGTGATCCCGTTAATCAAATGACAACTCATGTCTATGGCTAGGAAACATAACCATCTTCGATTAACGAGCTAGTCAAGTAGAGGCATACTAGTGACACTCTGTTTGTCTATGTATTCACACATGTATTATGTTTCCGGTTAATATAATTCTAGCATGAATAATAAACATTTATCATGATATAAGGAAATAAATAATAACTTTATTATTGCCTCTAGGGCATATTTCCTTCAAGAGATAGATCGAGGAGGCTGCTCGGCTTGAGCCAAAGCACGTACATAGATAAAGTGTTGAAGCGGTTCAACATGAGTGAGGCCAAGAAAGGGTTCTTGCCTGTCTCACATGGTATAATGCTAAGTGAGACTCAGAGTCCTTCGACATCTGATGAGCGAAGCAGGATGAGTCGGATTCCGTATGCCTCTGCAATTGGATCCATCATGTATGCCATGATATGTACACGGCCTGATGTTGCTTTTGCAATAAGCCTACCCAGGTGAGAGTCACTGGGCAGCGGTGAAGACTATTTTGAAGTACCTGAAAAGGACTAAAGAGATGTTCCTACTTTATGGAGGTGAGGAAAAGCTCGTCGTAAGGGGTTACGCCGATGCTAGTTTCCAAACCGACAGAGATGATTGTCAATCAAAGTCCGGATTCATGTATGTCATGAACGGAGGAGCAGTGAGCTGGATGAGTTCCAAGCAAGATACGGTGGCCGATTCTACCACAGAAGCCGAATACATTGCGGCTTGTGAAGCTACAAAGGAAGGTGTTTGGATCCGGAACTTTTTGGATGATCTTGGTATTTTCCCAGCCTCGGTAAAACCATTGGACCTTTATTGTGATAATTCTGGTGCCATCACACAAGCAAAGGAGCCGAGGGATCACCACAAGACCAGACACATAGATCGGAAATATCACCTGATATGAAAGATCGTAAAGAATGGTGATGTTGAGTTATGCAAAATTCACACAGATGCAAATGTTGCGGATCCATTGACTAAGCCGCTTCCACAATCCAAGCATGAGGGGCACGTTAGAGCTATGGGAATCCGATGTCAATTTGATTGACTCTAGTGCAAGTGGGAGACTGTTGGAGATATGCCCTAGAGGCAATCATGTATGATGATATTTCCTATGTGTTTATGAATAAAGATAGTCCTTGGACATTATGAATGATGTGTATCAACAAGTACATGACTTGTTTGTGGGACTATGCATTGTATGACGAACGTCCTAGAAGGTCCCTAGTCGAAAGGGCTGTGTGGACGCACACCCGACTAGACTAGCATATGACATGGTCGATGGCTTGGTCTCACTAGCCATGGAGCATTGGATGCTAACCGGATAATATGGACTCGGAAGGATCTGGTCGGATTCAACGTAGTCAGATCCGAGTTGAGATAAGGTCCGAGTCGGACAGACCCAACTATGAGACGCAGCGATATGTCATCTGTGAGTCTCTAGTACAACATACGTTCTATGTCCTAAGACCTGAGCAGACGGATGTACTCGGGATGGTGACAGACTTTCTTTGGGCCAACCAAACGCTACTCCATGACTGGGTAGTTACAAAGGTAGGTTTCGGGCTTGTCCGGACCCATGCTGCGAGACATGGTCGAGCAAGATGGGATTTGCCCCTCCGATCAGGAGAGATATACTCTAGGCCGCTCGTGTGATCCGACCAAGATAAGCATGGCCATGTGATTAGGATTATGAGATAATCCGGTTTGTGGTCGACATCACTGGAATGAGAAAGAGGTCGGGCTAGCACAAGGATGACCGACTCGCCTTGAGCCCGACAATATATATCGTGTGGCAAAGGGAACAAATGTGTGATGTACGGGTTCGCCTAACCAGCTTCATCGGACACTTGGAGTCGGCATGCTTTGCAAGAGGCCGCTACCGACCAACTGAGTCGGATGTGATATGACTCGTGACCAAGTGAATGAGAACCTAAGGGGTCGCGCGCTTAAGGGAAGGAACATGTGAGGCCCGGTCCGACTCCACGAGTTAGAAGTGATCCTACTCGGACTCGGATCCAGTCTGAACAGATTTTGGGCTTTAGGGTCCGTGCGAGGCCCAAGTGTTGAGCTCGTGATGGACGCCTATATAAAGTGGGGGTGCGGAAAACTCATGGGAGTGATCGCTTCGGCGCTGTCACCAGGGTTTGCATGTGTTGCGAATAGCGACCTCCACTCGACCGCCGACTGTCTGATCGGACCTAGCAGTCCGCCGCACGGTGCTCCTCCTGCACGCGCGGATACGTTAGAGTCGGTGTGCTTGCGCCTCTCCGGCGAACGTATACATGGGAACCGACGACCGACTGTTCGAGGGAGATCAGACGAGCAGGAGACACACTGCCCTAATTCTTCTTCCGCTACATGGCACTACACGTCTAGTGGTAATGATCTATGATCCATCTCCCGTAGCATGTTCTTGGTTGTTCTGCGCGTAGAAATTTTTTAATTTGCAGTCGACACACCCTACAATAGAACCCAACACAAGACGCAGGAGGTGTCTTCCTCCTCGCGGCAGCGCCCTACAGAAGCTCTGCTTCTCTCCTCCCCTCACCCAAATCACCCCCAAATAGCTTATTCTCTTTACCAAAAGTGTGGATCTGAGCCCCCCCTATCTTCCTTAAGATATTTTCCACCGGTTCCTCCAATTATTTTTGGTTTAAAACTTTTCTTTTTGAGGCATTAATTCATACTTGTTGGAACCCTAGGATTCGTTTTGTTTGCACTTTTTTGAGAAAGGGGAGCCCATGGCTTGGTCATGTGGGTATGTTGTATACTTTAGAAGAGAAGGCATGTGTTTATATGGTAGGATTGAGAAGAGAAGGCATTTGTGGTAGGGTTGGGCATTTTAATTTTTGTTGCTATGTATATGGATTTAGATAGATGATTTCTTGAATGAGAATCTAATTAATTTGTGTATTTTGTATGGTTGATCTCATTGAGAAGCGGTCATATAATTAGGATGTTATATTGAGATTTTGTTATGTTGTGTTGCCATTGAGATTTTGTCATATATAGATAATTGGTCCTATTATCTTGACATTGAGATATGTTGCCCCATGCATTGAGATTTTGTCATATATAAATAATTGGTTTCGTTATGTTGCCATTGAGATATGCATTTATGTTGATGTTGTTATGCCAAATATATGATATGTAGGATGTTATATATTGTTATGTATATTTTGTTTGTTCATGCTTGATTTGTAGGATGGCGGGTGAATGTTGGTATGACGGTCTTTATAAAGGGTATGACAAAGAGCATCGTGCGCGGGACATTGAGAATCATCGGGTAAGACTCAATCTATTTGAATTCTTGGTTATTACTTTTCATTTTTGCTGGTCACTAACCATAATGCAATGCTATTTTGCAGGAACTAAAACCTATGTGCATGTGGGTTCATAGTGCCCACGACTGGCCGTGTGACGAGAGGTATGAGCCATACTTCGAGAGATTGGGCCTTCTCATGTTTGTGCTTCAGTTCAAGCGACACGCTCCGTCAATCAACCACAGGGCAATGACCGCACTTATTGACCGTTGGAGGCTAGAGACACACCCGTTCCACTTGTCATGTGGAGAGATGACCGTGACCTTGGAGGACATGGCGATGATCAGTGGCCTTCCAATCAATGGAGAAGGTTTGACTGGCACCACCGTAACTGCTAATTGGCGAGATCGTGTTGGCTAATTGACATGTGTTTTCCCCGTGCCTCTTGAAGAAGGCGAGCATGACAGTGAGAAAGTGTTGCATCATTGGCTCCGAGAGGAGAGAGGAGTAGTATGCCCTTCGGACGCCAATGAGGTTGTTGCGCAGCAGCACGCCCGAGCTTATATGTGGTATCTGTTAACAAGGATAGTGTTCCCAGATTCTACTGGTAATAAAGCCTAGTGGATATTCTTGGACCTACTAAGTGATTGGGACCGTAAGTACAGTTGGGGTTTAGGAGCACTAGCATACTTATATCGACAGGTAATTAGTAACCAAATTGTCAATTTGTTTGCATTTGCAATTTTGCCGACCTTATCAACAATTTCTGAATTTGCAGCTCGACGAGGCATGTCGTAGGAAGAAGGGTACATCTGGTATGGGTTTCTTTGTTTGGTGCCTTCAGGTTCGGATGTGGGAGCGGATGCCCGTTGGACGTCCCGAGATAAACAAGATACCTCCTCAAGGATGGCTCCCACATGAAGGAAGGCATGGAGTTGATCCTTGAAGGTTTCCAACCGTCGCCTCCTGTTGGGAGATGGTGAATGTGTACACAGGCAGCTCGGTTGCACGATACAAATGCTACATCAATGAGCTGGATATGTTGACTCATAAGCATGTAATGATAACTTACGTAAGAGCACATCAATTGTGATGGAACCGTGTACTTAACTAGTATCATCTTGTGTTGTAAGTCAATTGGATGCCATATGATGCCGAGTCTGATTCCAGGCTGAACGAGATGTGCATGCGTGACAGGAAGATTTGGCGGGGGAGATCCCCACTGATATGCTTTTATGCTGTCCAGTGGCACTACCCAGACCGTGTCGCAAGACAATTTGGGAGAAGGAAAGGGATACCAAGGGATGAGAGTTACGAGACAAACCAATTTCTGCATCGGTGAGATAGTTGTAGCTTTGCATATATAGTAGAGCATTATCAAAGATATTTCTTGCTAATGCTTTCATCTTGTACATAATTTGCAGAATTAGTCGAAAGAATAACCCGGAAACTTCAACTTGGGCCATCAAGCACTCCGAGTGGATAGATTTGTGGAATCAAAGAGCGACCCTAGTGGAGAAGGAAAGAAGACTCCATAGTGATTCGTTATATGAAGAGCATCTGACGTGGCTCGCGGGACGTTACCAGTTGAAGCTAAAGCCTGGTTGGAACCGTTCGCAATTGGAAGAGTTGTATCGTGAGTGCGGGTATATGGACTTCAATGTAGAAATGAGAGACAATGAAGGGACACAAGTTGACTACGCATAATTACACGACCGAGTGGTACACTCCACACAATTAGAACCTACTTCAGGTGCATTTACATGTACTTCAAAGATAATTTGTGTGATCTTCATTTTGCAGGGCATAGAGTTATTGCATTGTGTTAACGAGGCTGGTGTATAGCACCTGGTGAAGATGAGGGAAGTGGATTATCTGAGAAATCTCTTAGGAAAACAATGAAGGTATATATTATCTCTATTCAAAAACCTCCATATTTGCACACTATTTACTTAGTCTAGTATCGATCTTCATTATGTTGCAGAGTTTCGTGAGTCGGTTCCACAAGATGGCAGCTATGCTCTCTTGCCACGAAAGTAAAGCCCTCCTCACGGCTGGAGCTTCTACTAGCCGGGACAATAGACGGTGTCGTCGCCTTTTTTGCAACAGGAAGAGCAAGAGGAGCAACTGCAATAGGAGCAAGAGCAAGAGGAAGAGGAGCAAGAGCAAGAGGAAGAGAAGTACAATCAAGACGAAGAGGAGAAAGAGCAAGAGGAAGAGGAGTACAATGAAGACGAAGAGGAGTACAACTTCATTTTCTTTGATAGGTGGCGGTTGGCTAGAAGTATTGGAGCCATAGACCTCGGCACTATCCACAACACGAGTCACACTTCTACTAGGGCTCATAGCATGATAGGGGGGGACACTTGGCAGTTCAAGTCAATATCAAGCCGCAGACCTTGCCCCTTCATAGCAAACAATTCAAGTGACATGTCTTTCGAGGCCGCAACTTTACCCTTGTATATCCCCCAATGCAACTCAGAGATGATAGGCATATTCTTCATTCGAGATTTTGTTCCCACCCCAACATCATACCTTCCTATTAATTCAACTTTATCATTGGGTCCATCCAATTCAATTTATCTCTTACTTTAACAACAACCTCATCATAACTAGGACTTGTGTCGAATACCACCACTTCCTCGTTGTCACTTGCAATTTTGGTCACAAATGACACTTTGTCCAAATAATGAACATTAACAAGTCTATCATCCATCTAAAAGGGACAACAAACAAGATGAATAAATGACAATTATAATGCATAGTTGCAAAAACTATGCAACTCTAATGAAGCAATGACAACTATATATTCCTAATGAGTTGTATCAAAAACAAATTAAAACTTATGTACTAAATAAATCGTATCATTTGCTTAACACATAACCTAACCCTAACCATCATATTTATCAAATCCATCATTTGTACCCACAACATGCATATCCCATTACTACTACCACATCAACATATTAATTAAGAGCCATCCAATACCAAAGGATTTGAATAAATCTAGAAACTAAGGTGCCACCTAGGGTTACATAATGCCACTAAAATACCAAGAAATTACCAACAAAATTTAGGGATCTGGGGGAGATTACCTCAAACAACAAGGGAGAGAAAGATCCATGGAGGAAAATCAAATTTGGAGCGGGATTTGAGTGAGCCTTGAGGTGGGAGAGAGAGGGGGGTGTGCTCTCCTTTGTTCCTCTTTCTCGGGATGGAAGATTGGTATTGGGGAGAGTGTGTGGGGTGGGCCCCACACACTTTCCCCATGCCCACTTAACTCTCAGGGGGTAGACGCCAAGGTCCCCGGCGTCTAGGGTCGGGGTCGACAATTGCCACGTCGGACGGTCAAACTGGCTGACCAGGGAGGTGGGCCAGGCCTAAACGCCACCGTTCGCAACGTCTTCAGTGCAAGCAGAACGCCGCGGATGTTGGCGTCTTGGTTTGGGTCAGATCCGAAAAATGTTTCAAACACGTGTCAAATCGTGCTAAACTACGAGTGATGGGTCAGAACAGTGAAAAAGTCCTTAGTCATGGCTCAAGTCTGATTTAGCGTGATTTGTTACTCACTTGACATAGAAGTAGTAGTCATTTTTGATTTTTGGCAAAAGCGATGGCTTTGGAGTATCCTAACCATAAATGTGGTGGTTTTGAGCAATTTACTCTCTAAGATCGTTGGTTTGGCCACTACACTCCATGGCCCTAAGTATTAATAGTCATCTTCTTTTATACAAAATACTTTTACATAATTTTAGATTTTGCTATCACTAAATCATAAACGTGGATCCAAACTTCATTATACATTTTTTATTAATTTTTTACAACATTTAACAATACTGAAATGCAACTTTGCTCGTAATATCTAAGTCAAAAGTAATATTTAATACATCTCAAATGTCATCGTTAGAAATACCCCGGTGCTAAAGTCAAACTTCATTTTGTCATGGAGTTTATATTATCTTTCTAAATTATAGTTTGGGAAAATTTGTTGAACACAATTACATCTAAGCTAAGTATATCATAAAGAAGGGTAATTAAATTCATGCAGAGGATATGCAACTTATGTGTTTTTATGTGTCTATGTCTACTCTAGTATCTTCAAATATCTTGGTGGACAGTTCTCCAATGTACGAGTATAATAGATGTCGTAATAGCTGATTCTTTTAGGGATCGTAATATCTGTTTGTTGATAGATACTTGTAGCAACTAGAAAAATCTAGTATGTGTCACGTGTTGGGCTTTAGCTCGGGGTCCATGGCTTCTACTTTGAACATTCTTGGCAGCTGGAGGTTGTTGAAATATAGGGTGGGCCTTGGGACCATCTAACAGTTTCAGAAAATTTCTAAGGGTGTGTTTGGTTCACATCTCTGTATTTGGGCATTTTGCATACTTGTCCCAGTTGGGCCTGGTTGGGAAAATGCAGGCTAAAAACCAACATTTGCATGTAGTTTGGTTGCCTGCATTAGGCTTTCTGCATGAGGGAATCAACTAGTCAGCACGTTGTTTGGTTGCCTGCGTCCCTGTTGGTAAACAAGCAACATGTTGTTTGGTTGCAAACGCCTAAAGATGTGATCACCACTTCTCACTAGTGGAGATCTTACCGCACACACTGAACATTGTTTTGTCCTAACTAGGAAACAAATGGCAGTTTATCCTAGCTACTAGCAAATGACAGTACAAGTTATTAAGAGCCAACATGGCTGAATAAGGATAGTTCAATGATGGTAACTAGGTGCTTCCTCTTCCTCGCTTCTGCTGCTCCCTCTTTCTTCTTCCTCTTGTTCATCTACTTCAGATCCTTGTCTGGCCTCTGTTATCCCATATTGCCTGTCTCCATCCTTTTGTTCTTCCATGCTTCATTGTCGAACGCCTCCACACCATGGCCGGAGCTGATCACCTCATCAGGAGTCACATATTCCTCCTCCAGCACAAATTCGTTAACTCCCTATTGCAGGATCCAGTTGTGAATGATGCAACAGGCAAGAACAAGCTTCACCTGGGTCGGGTAAGGGTGGAATGGCTTCTGATCTAGGATCTTAAACCTGTTCTTCAGAGCTCCAAAGGCCCTCTCAACAATGACTCTAAGGCTGGAGTGTCTGAGACTGAACCGTTCCTGAGGAATCCTAGGATAGTTCCTACCAGCAAACTCGTTCAGATGGTACTTGGTTTTCCTGAAGGGTGGAAGAACACCTAGCCGACATGCATAGCCAGCATCTCCAAGGTAGAACTTGCCATCAGGGATGTTGATGCCATCATGACAACTCATGTCGTCACTGAGAATGTTAGCATCATGTGCTGATCCTTCCCAGCCAGCCAACACATATGTGAACTTCATATCGAAGTCAACAGCAGCTAGCACACATTTTGGCTTGCTTCCTCCCTCTATATGTTGCAGCTTATGACTCTGGCAGTGACATGAGTACCATCTATTGCTTCAATGCAATCCTGGAATGACATTACAATATGTTGTTAGCCTACTACAGAACAATAACAACATATCAAGGCATGAACTACAAGAACATATCAAGTGCTCACATTGAAGTATGGATACCATCTTGGGCTAGTGCGAATCTTTGGGAGTCCGGCCACTTGGTGGCCTGATCATCTCTTCTCTGAGCTCCCCAACAGCATACGACACTTGCTTGAAGTACCAGGAGATGGTCTCCATTGATCTCCTTAAGGTATTGTGTACAACCCCGAACCTCTGGTTATGACCAACAACATGGAGGAACATGGCCACTTGCTCTTCCACAGTGGTGTGCATGCTATCTTCTAGCAGCCCCATGCTCCTAAACGTCTGCACAAGTCTAGCAAAATGTGCTTTTTTTTCATTCGAAGCATCCACCGAGCCTTTGTGTCATTGCAGTTGTAGATGTAGTTCAGATTCACTATTCTCTCTTGATCCCGGATTAACATCGGACCATACTGGATGCGAGGTCTCACATTCCGACGAACAGCTCTCTCATGGACCAACAGGATCCAGGCCTGAACCACAGCTATCAACCATACTGCCTAAACTAGAAGCTTCGTCCGTTCATCCACAACCGAAGCGACATCCATGATGCGGTCAGCTATGGCGCTATAGAGTCTAAACGCTCCTATCGAACGACCTAACACATAACAGAGGAGGTGGAGGTGGAGGGGGTAGGTTACCAGCTTTGAGGTCGGGGAGACATGGTGGAGACGAGGAGGGCTAGACGGAGACGGAGAAGAAAGGGAGAAGCAGCAGCCGCCGCCGCCGGGGAGTGCGCTTGCCGCCTCTTGCCGCTGCAGGGGAGTATCGCTCCCGCAGATCTCAGCCGCTGCCGCCGTCCCAGCCGCAGATCTGACTTGTCGCCGCCGTTGGTGCCAAGAACAGAGGAGGGTTTGTCCTACATCTAGAGATGAGCGAGGAAATAGGGTGGTCAGGGTATATTTGGCGCCACCCGGCCTCGGCCGATTTTCCCCTCCCGCCATCTCCGCCCGCATCCGCCCTGCACCGCGTCCTACGCCGCGTCTTCATTTTCCGCCCCACTCAGCCTGGCTCACTGGAAACAGCCGATTCGAGTGTTCCCAACGAGTTAGGCCGAGGGGTGCTTTAAGGTACATGCAAATGCGAGCTAGGCCAGCCTGCACGCAACCAAACGGCCCAATTTCATCCCGCCCGGGCCTGGTTGGGCTGTATGCAGCCTACCAAACGCGTCCTAAGGGGTCATGTGGGTTATATGACAATGGGTGTGATGAAAAGTTTAGCACCATACCGCTAGTTGAGAAGATGTTTGGTCTCCTTATAAGGGATTCTCTTCCACATGCTATTGTAGCTTGAGAAGAAAAGTTGTTCCCGCGCGCTGCAGGAATGAGCCGAGCCGAGGTCACACATTTATGCTTATTTTTGTCCATCAGGAATGAAGAGTCACGGTCGCGCCTATATATTGGAGGCACCTGCCACGTAGAGTAACAAGAGGTCTTGTCCCCCGCGATGACGAGAATGGCCTCATGCGGGAGCTGTTATAGACCTAATTGCAATTTTCACTCTCTTTTGGGGTCCTCCTTGTAAAAACTGGGAACTGGCAAGTGATTTTTCTTGTATGTTGGGTTATGATATAGGCTGCTCTGTATCACCACTTAACGTGAGTGTAGCATTTTGTCCTTTGGAAAGTGATTGAACTCACATATTGCCAATGTTGCATTGAGGACGCTTGAGACAGTAGGCCTCTGCGTAAGCAAAGCTTTGAAGTCTATACTCACTTTTGCTGTGGGGATATTAGATTAGAGCATCTATAGTTGGACTTGACAAATTCGGCCCTTTAAATGCACGTGGATGCGTCCGGGCACACCCACGGGCACATCCAGGCGGCCCCTCATATTTCCTTCCGTGCATTTACATATCTCAAATCCATGCAAAATACATGTACGTCGATCCAAACTCCTTGTCCGATGAAGCATAGGAGTCTATCATTTATTACCTAACAAAATCACAATAATTCTAGTTGGTCAATGCGTCGAACACATCAAGCACAAGGTGGAGCCGGAGGGTTGCCGGACGTACCACGGTGACGTCTGGGCCAGCGACGACGTCCCCTGCGGCGTCGACGGGAGCACTCTTCCGGAGCTCACGGCGGAGAGCCTGCGAACGGCTGCGGAGCGGGCACATCGGCAGAGCGCGAGGCGGACGACGCGGAGGAGGAAGAAGATAAGAGATAGCAAATTGATCCAGCTAGTCTTTGGGGTGGATTTGATGCAATCTGAGATGGTGTCGGGCTGTCGGATCCGATGTGACGGGTGTGCCCGGGCGTCCCATATCCGTTCTGTATTTGAACTAGATATGAGGGTGTCGATCAGCCCGAATGTTTGACGGCCGTTTGAGGGATCGTCTGAGTTAAAAATATGACCAGACAACGATCGGACGACATATGAGCCGAGTTTGAGGTTCTGGTTATAGATGCTCTTAGAGTTTAATCCGGCGCAGAAAGATTGTCTCTCTTCGCTCGAGTGAGAGTGTGATCGATAGTGACAGCATGTGGGTCGCCTGCTAGTACTGGATGGAAATAATAATTTCTTGCATGCATGCTTTGAGCCTTTTGTTTATTGGTTCCTTCTGACCATGTTGATGTGTACGAACTCTTCCGTTTGTCCAAAATGGTTGGCCGTAATGTTTCCTCCCATCTAGATCTAGTATGGTATGGATCGAACACGTGGCTCTATGTTCAGAAGAAGAAGAAAAAATACATGCACGTAGCTGACTCCGGCAGTGTGGCTGGCGATTTCTCAAACAAATAAATATTTTCTAGTAGGAAACTCTGGCGATTTCTCAAACAAATAATTACTTTCTAGTAGGAAAGGTGATGGACGGATAGATTGTCCATGGAGCACTAGCTAGCTACTTCATGCTGTATATCTCATGCTGCTTGCCACCTCGGATCGATCATGATCATCCTCACCGCCCTAGCTAGGCATGAGTGACACGCCACCACGCCACGCCACACACACTCGCGAGCGAGCGTGGCATTGGAGAATTGAGATGTCGCCTATATCCATCCGATCATCTCTAGGCTTCTTAATCACCAGAGCTAGCTAGCCCCTGTCAAAATGATGAGACCACCCACCACGCCACCACTACCTACTTGATTTGCTAATTCTGGAGAGATTTTCCATTAGCGATGAGACGTACGTGCGCCATTAACCTCCACTTTATCTACTACTCGATTCGGTTTTTACTTCCTGGCCAGAGTCATTAGTCGGAGATCTCCCAGTGCTTATATTAGTCTTTGCCGGTTGATTCAGACAGCATTTAGAAATTAACGCCCACTGGGAGTACTAGTGGTGTCATCTCGCCTCCCCCAACGTTGAAAATTTGGGTGGCTCTGGACAAAAGTCGATTTTGTGGTAAAAGAGATAGGAGAAGCAAAACAAAATTGTTCCATAGTTGTTCCTGTGAGCATCCCACGCCTCACTAATATGACTGCCAACGATAGTACTCTTACCAAATTAATATACCTGCCAAGAAATGCATCTATATCTACTTTATTTCAACAAATCAATGCATTCTTTTGTGTTGGCGCAGTTGATCATATCCTATATCCTATATACCTATACTTGATTCCCATTAACTATAATCCTTTCAACATGCAACTATGCTAATTCATCATGTCACCATGGATGGACAAAGACCCACATTTTAACATACACCATGCATGCTACTCATATTTAATAAATATTCTAAAACTATAAAATGATTAAATATAATAAATTATATTTATTTTAGTTTAAGTTATAATATTATTATTCTCAATACTAATATCTTTTTCTACTTAGTTGGACTGACCAGTTCAGAAAATTTTGTCATAATATGATGTGCATTCAGGAAGCAGAGTTTTGGCTTTGGGGGGTATATGCTCCCCCGTGAACAGTAAATTAAAAAAACAAATAGTAAATAAATTCTTAATTTTTTTGATATTTTTGCAGATGTTCATGTTAGTTTAAAAAGCATGCTTACCAATTTTCATGCGAACTAGGATAGTAGTGCTTTGTCGGTGAAAATAAAACAAATTAAGTGTAACATTTAGAAATAACATTTGTTGTTTGACTTTTTTAACACAGGTCAAAATGCTCAAGCTTTTCCTTAAAAAATTGCAGGTAGCATTTGTGTGTGACGATGAACACGTCTATTTTTTTCAAAAAAAATTGACCTTGGCAATATGCATTTTTGGGGCACAGGAGCATACACTCCCTAGGGCCAAAACCATTATCCGGTGCATTCACCGTTTTCTTTTATTTTATTTTTCTAAAGTGCATACATACCTAAATCTTAAACTCAAGCACCCACTTTTGCATCTACTGGTTTCTCCCACCCTGCCAACCACATGTATATCAATATCATTTCTTCTCCACAACAAGCTGCCTGCCATCAGAAAGAAAAATGTCGTTGTCGATACTCTAGGAGCTAAAGCACAGGAATGCTTTAGCAAGTGGAGGAACAGAATCACATACCCGAAGCATCATTTCTTCTTTCCATCAGCAGGAGACAAAAATTATATTCCGAGGTAGCGTAGCATCTGGTCAATGCAACAACGATCGCAGCTAGTGGCAATATATACATATATTCTCCTGCATAGCTTTCCAGACGAACCAAATTATACGTCGATAGTTTCTTCCTAGATTCCAAATTTCAAAGTCAGACTTAGGAACAAGGACTGTGTTTGGTTCCTTGGCCTATCTAAGAGCAACTCTAGCAAACCCCACATCCTCCCAGCTCACAAAACATGTTTGCAGTTCGCGAAAAAACGCCTTTGCGGGCCGGCGCGGACGGCCGCAGTTGCAGACCCCGTATAATGGACCCGTAAAAAAATATTCTTGGAATATGCTTTTTTACAGGTCGGCTTTGCGGTGTCTGATCTGGCGCAGCTCCTCCCGGCCCGCCAAAATTAAATTTGCACTTTAATTTGATCTAGCATATTGCATTTCTTCGCTTTTTCAACAACATTAGATACAAAAGACATCACCAAATCTTTGCTAGAATAGGAAAACCAAAGAAAACAAGAACCACAAGTATGCATTTTAGAAGATTTTCCACTTCCATAACTGCTCTCACTAGTTGGACTAATATCTTCTCCATGCATTCGTTGTTGATATGTGGATTCTTGATTTTGCATTCTTCTTTCTTCATCTTTGGTTCGAAAGAAATAGGCGTTGCTTCCCCTCTAGTTGCACATGCAGCCGCATCATTGCCTTCGATTCTACTAAAGAGTGCACCAACATCTATTAAGTTTATTTCTATCAATAAATCAATGTATTGGCCTTCCCAAAACCAAAATGAGCATCCATCGTCCTACACAAACGAATGACCATGTTCGAAATGAGGATCCACAATTGAACTAAAGAATGAGCTATCAAATGAGCTACCGCAAGTGCACGTACCCCGTCGTTTTCGCACTTGAAGAACACCCATCCGGGGTGCTTCGGCGTGCCCGAAGTTAGCCGCAGCACTGTCCGCGTGCAGTCATCGCACTGGATGAGCGGCATCGGCAAGCCACAGAGACGCTGCGCGAGCGCCGAGCCCGGTGGACGGCCGGACGAATCCATGCCCGCAACCATCGGCGGTGGTGGGTGGACAAACCCGAGCCTGCATGCGGCGATGCGCCCTTGCCGGGGCTGCGGGAGAGGCTCCCCGACCACTCCATCGCTTGGCGCACCAAACAGGCGGCCGGAAAAGCCAAATCCGGAGGCCCGCGATGAAGTGTCGCAGATCCGCAAATCCGGCTGCCCACGGACGCAGGGGGGGTAGGGGAGGTCTCGTGCGCGTGGCGGCCTTTCGGCGTGCTCCTGTCGGCGGCTTTCGCCGGAATCTTGGGCGGCGGCGCGACGGCGGCACGAGGGGGGAGGAGAGGTGGTTGGTGGGGAAAGCGGGGGCTAAAATGCCCCCCGCCACCCAACCGCTTCCGCTTATATGCGCACCGCAGCCGCGGGGGGGGGGGGGGGGGGGGGGGGGACCCGCGTATTCCCGGGTTGGGGTCGGGATTTTGCCGCGCCCCCTAATTTTTTTTGCGGGCCGGGGCGGGATGCGGGGTCTGATCGGGCTGATTTTTTTGCCCCAACCCGCATTTTGGCGGTTATTTTGCGGGTCGGGACGGGATACCGGGTCTGCTAGAGTTGCTCTAAGAGCATCTCTAGCAGAACCCGCATGGTGCCGACCCGCAAAACGCGTTTGCAGTTCGCGGAAAAATGGCTTTGCGGGCCGGCACGAAAGGCCGCAAAGGCAGATACAGCAAAACGGATCTGTATAAAAGGACATTCGCGGAATATGCTCTTTTACAGGTCGGCTTTGCGGGATCTGATCTGGCGCCGCTCCCGCCGCCCCGCAAATCCTAAATTTGCACCTCAATTTGACACAAGACAATGCATTTCTTTGCTTTTTCAACAACATTGGATACATAGGACATTACCAAATCTTTGCTAGAATACCAAGACCAAAGAAAACAAGAATCGCAATAATGCATTTTTGAAGATTTCCAACTTCCATAACTGCTCCCACTAGTTGGACCAATATCTTCTCCATGCATTCATTGTTGATCTGTGGATAATTGATTTTGCATTTTTCATTGTTCTTTTTTGGTTCTAAAGAAGTAGACGTTGCTTCCCCTTTATTTGCACATGCAGCTGCTTCATTGCCTTCGATTCTACTAAGGAGTGCACGAAAGTCTATTAAGTTTCTTTCTATCAATAAATCAATGTATTTGCCTTCCCAAAACCAAAATGAGCATCCATCTTCCTACACACATGATGATGTTCGAAATGAGATATCGCAATTTAACCAAAGAATGAGGTGCAAAAGCCGAATGAAAACAACACGTACCCCGTCGTTTTTGCATTTGAAGAACACCCATCCGGGGTGCTTCGGCGTGCCTGAAGTTAGTCGCAGCACCGTCCGCGTGCAGGCATCGCACTGTACGAGCAGCATCGGCGAGCCACAGAGCCTCTGCACCAGCGCTGAGCCCGGTGGCTGGCCGGCCGAATCCATGCCGGCAAACCATCGGCGACGGCGACATGACGAACCTGTACCTACATGCGGCGATAGGACTGTGCTGGGGCTGCGCTAGGTGCTCCTCGACCATTCCATCGCTTGGCGCAGCCACCGGCGGCTGGAAAAGCCAAATCCGGCCGCCCGCGACGAAGGGCCGCGGATCTGCAACTTTTCGGCCCACCGACGCAGTAGGGGGCGAAGGGCAACCTCGTGTGTGTGGCGGCCTTTGGCGTGATCCCGCCGGCTACTTTCGCCGGAATTGTGGGCGGCGGCCCGGCGGCGGAGCATGGGGGGAGACGGGAGGTGGCAGGTGGGGAAAAGCATGTCCTCCCGCCAATCGCTCCCGCTATATGCGGGGCACCGACGGGCCGAGGAGGGGGGCGGGGGGCGGGGGGGGGCGTATTCGCGGGTTGGGGTCAAGATTTTGCCGCGCCCCTCAAAAAATTTTACGGGCCGGCCACGTTTGCAGGGTCTATTCGGGCGGGGTTTTTCGCGTCGACCCGCATTTTGACGGTTATTTTGCGGGTCGGGGCTTTTTGCGGGGTCTGCTAGAGATGCTCTAACTAGCTTTTACTGCAAACGGCCGATCACGGGGCTAACTAAGATTTGGGTTAACTTCTAATGATTTGAAAAAAAGAAAAACTAGTGTACTGTAATGACATGATTAGCAGGAGTGTCCTGGGAATGCAGTGACAAATCCGTGAAGCTTAAAGCTAGGTTAACGTGTGGCCGTACGTACGTTGCCGGAGACTTCCCGTGCTTTCAGATCAGATCGGCACCGGCCGGCCGGTGAAAGGCTGACGCTTAACCAACTGCAGTCGCTTCATGAAGAAAAGAGACGACTCTCTGCAGTTAGCTAGCCATCTCTTTCGCTTCGTAATATCTTTCTCTCTCTCTTTTATTGGATTCGATCTTGGATCGACAAATGGCTTATTCAGCACCCAGATAGTGGTGTACGGAGGACAGCTAGTGGAGCATTTTTTTTTTCAAAGAACATCTGTTTCAGTTGCGAGAAATTTTAGGATTGTCCAATCAATATGAATCGTCCATCTCTCACCATCCGAAGGTTGGTATTACTTCCTCTTGATAGGTAAGATGTATACGGCAACAATCCTATACAAGGTTAATATAAGGGATGGCATTTTGGCTCCCCGGAGCACATGCTCCCGGGTGAACAGTACCCTGAAAAAAATTAGTAATTGTTTTCAAAAAATTCTGAAAACATTTGTAGATGATCGTGTTGGTGTGGCAAGCATGCTTGACAATTTTCATGTGGACTGATCAGCGGTGTTTCGTCGGTGAAAAAAAAATTGGGGTGACATTTTGTCTTTGATATTTTTTTTTGCGTAGGCCAAAATGCTTAACCTTTTTGTCTCAAAATTTACAGCCAGCATTTGTATGTGACAAAGATCAGGCAAAGATTGTGTCAATTTTTTTTCACAATTGAAATTTTTTTGGCCCAGAGAGCATGTGCTCCCGGGAGCCAAATTGAATTTCCCGTTAATATACGGTAACTCACAACAGTGCCCAAGCTCAGATGAACAATAAATTTGGTAAAAGTAGCAAAAAATGCAAAAAACAAATATCTGATTTTTATATATCCCAGATGCTCAAGTTCTAGGAGCGTGCAAATTTTGTGCTCAAATGACATTTGAGGAGTTCATGCCAAAAAAAGTCTAAACAATGCATTTTTTAAAAGTTTCTTTGAGCGTCATTTTTTGCCACGACCTCCTCGAATGCCCTAACACCACGAAAACTTGCACGTACCTAGCGCTCAGAATAGTCGCTCTCGTTAACATGGACCATTTCCTTTATAGCATGGTGCTAAACGCGGAAATATATCATGCATAGTGCTGTAAAAAAAATCTCATTTTTCTACATGCCATGTCCCAGTCATTTTTTTTTCGAGCCTGGTGAATAGGTAGTCAACCTCGATAATAAATAGATGTGCCATTTTTACCCCATAAATTATATAAATTGCATATTTATATAGTGAGTAGAACACAAATATTTTTTAAACCTTGAGATCAAAATGTAAGTATTTACTTTAAAACCATAAGAGGAAAACAATAGAAACAAATCTTTTGGCTCGGAAATATATTTAGTTGATGTGAAACAAAATGCCGATACGAACAAAATAATACTCCTACAAGGTGCACGGTGCTTTGTTTATAAAGCGGGTTGAAGAGTGTTTTCAGTATTTATTAAGGTGCACGGTGCTTTAATTATAAAGCGGAGTGAAGAACCTTTTTCGGTATTTTGTACGGTACACAACTTTTGAAGATTTAACTTTGACTATCAATTAGACTAATAATATGTATGAGTCATGTGACTGACAAATTATATCATTATAAACTTCTTTCATATATAAATGCAATGGTACCATTTTATGCCACATATTTCACTAGTTAAACTAATGGTCAAACCTAAATCTCCAAAAGCGTGCTCATCTTATAATTTGGGATGGAGAGAGCACAAACCAAATCTGCCTAAAATCAATATGTTGATATGGTTTAGCTTACATCTATGTATTGTTTCAAACTGCAATTTTGGATTTCTAAGAACTTAGATAGTTTTACGCGACTAAGAGTGATATGTTAAATGGTACTCCCTTCGTCCTATAATGTAAGACCTTTTGACACTATACATTATGGGACGGAGGGATTATATGGTAGTATGAATTAAACAAAGTATAATAATAATAATAATAATAATAATACAAGATTATTGCAAATGTTTTTATCACTTGAAAGTTTGTGATGAATAGAAAATACATGAAAAATGTCATTGAATAATTAGTCATGACCATTATACATGGAGGCCCGGCGGCGATCATACTCAGCCAGGATCGCTGCACATGGTGGAGCAACGCAAAATCACTGTTACAGCAAAGCTGGCAGGGCGCTGCCGCAACGTCAGACGCTGATCTTGCAACAAAATTTCTTGTGTATGGAGAAAAGTGGCGACGAGTATAGCTCATGCCGAAGGCGACGACGATGACCACATGTGTGTAGTACGAGGACGCGTGTTGGTGGACGTGGAATTTAATTTGCTGTGCTCGACAACGGGCAAGGGGGTTTTGTGTGAGAAACAGATCGTAGTAGAGAGAAGGACAGGCAGATTGATCCGGCAAACGCGTTAGCATTGTACAAGGCAATTGAAGATATTTCTCGTAAATCAAGTGGATGATGTCTAGTGCTCGCCAAATAAATCTTAAAATAGTCAAAGAAACAAAGACCACATTATTTATGAACTCCTACCCAATAAAATAAAGACCCTCCCAACATCCAGTGCATGCAAAAAGTCTCTCGTCATTCCCTCTAACTCCCACGTGTCTACACTGTCCTAGCCCGGAGTATGAGATATTTCACCGTCCTTCCCCAGGAGAGCCTCGGAAACCCAAATACATATTTGTATTTTTTTTTCCGAAATTGACAATTCCCTTTCACTAGCTCTTCACCGACTTCGATGGTGACATGGTCATGTTGATCTTGACCAGGCAGCGCTCGCCAACTTCACATGCAGGCATTCTATATGGCGCAGAATGAGACGGGCAACCAGAACTGCCTATGGGTCCGCGTGACATGTCACTCTGGTTGTACTGTTGTGCGGCTAAAAGTCCCCACTCTCAACCTCTCCGATGAATTCCCACCAACATTGATGCACCTTAGTTGCCTTAAGTTTTAACAGTCGTCTCCTTTTATACAAAATATTTTACGTATTTGTAGGTTTGCTATCATTATATCATAACTAATGTAGATCCAAACTTTCTTATTCAATTTTTTGTTAACAACTTTATTTTTAATATCTAAATCAAAGTATTATTCTTTTTTTTCGAGATAAAATCAAAGTAATATTCACACTAGTAGAAAAAGGGCCTTTTGTCTCGGTTCTAGAACCGGGACTAAAGGGTCGTTATTAAAGGTCCCCCCTTTAGTCCCGGTTCTTATACGAACCGGGACTAAAGGCCCTCCACGTGGCTGCTGCCTAGAGGTCCACCTTTAGTCCCGGTTGGTAACACCAACAGGTACTAAAGGATTTTTTTGAATTTTTATTTTTATTTTTATTTTTTGAATTTTTTTTCTGATTTTTAAATTTCTGAATTATTTTAACCTCTAATCTCTAATCCCCCCTCATCACTACTCAATTTAATCTCTAATCATCCCTCATTTTTCTGATTTTTAAATTTCTGAATTATTTTAACCTCTAATCTCTAATCCCCCCTCATCACTACTCAATTTAATCTCTAATCACCCCTCATCATTTCAAATTATCTAACTTCCCGGACGGTCACCTATCCTCCCACTCTCCCAGCCTGAGCACGCTTAACTTCCGGGTTCTATTCTCCCTCGTTTCCAAGTCTGCACTTGTTGTTTTGCTGACAATAGTAAGATGTCAATCCTATTAACCCTCAGGAGTTTAGCTTGAGCATGAAGTCACACATTTCACTGTTTGAGTCTAAAACTATTGTTCTAAAAACAATAATTATTTAGTAATACTAATATTTCTTGAATAAGTAGTTTGACCATTGTTTGACCACAGTTTGACCAGATTTGACCAAAATTCAAAAAAACTAAAATAATTATTTAGTAACACTAATATTCTTGAATAATTATTTAGTAACACTAATACTTCTTGAATAATTATTTAGTAACACTAATACTTCTTGAATAAGTAGTTTGACCATAGTTTGACCAGATTTAACGAAAATTTTAAAAAAACCGAAATTTGAGCATAACTTTTTTTCCTTTTGGAATTTGAGGATTCTACAAATTTGCAAACAGCCCGTAGGTTGTCAAAATCGGATGCGGACTTTTGTGCTGAACATTTTGATATATTATACGTTTTTTTTGACATCGTATGCAAAAGTTATAACCGTTTTACATTTTCCTTACACTTTTTGCAAAACATGTCCAAATTTAAGTTTTTAAATTTTCCTAACTGGTAGATGTAGTAACATAACTACATCTCGAAGGATTTTAACTTTTGAAGTTTTTATCATTTTCTTTTGCTTTTTACAAAACAGAAAAGGCGATACACCCGGCGGGTAGGATTTGAAAATTGCACCATTAGTACCGGTTCGTGGCACCAACCGGTACTAAAGGTTAGTACCGGTTCGTGCCATGAACCGGTACTAATGGGCATCGCACCCTTTAGTCCCGGTTCGTGACACAAACCGAAACTAAAGGTCTCATTTGAACCGGGAGTAATGCATGTATGGTGCCCTAGCCACTCGAACCGGGACTAATAAATGCTCACATTAGTTCCGGTTCGTAATGCAACCGGTACTAATGCTCTTTTCTGGCCAAACCAAAGCTCTGTTTTCTACTAGTGTCAATACACTCAAATGTCCATATTTAGAAATACTCCGCTAAAGTCGAACTCCATTTTTTCATGTAGTTTATATTATCTTCTAAATTATAGTTTGGAAATTTTGTCAAACATAATTACATCTAAGCTAAGTAAAGGTAATCAAATTCATGCAAAGAATATACAACTATATATGTTTTTATGTGTCTATGTCTATTCTAGTATCTTTAAATATCTTGATGAACAATTCTCCAATGTACGAATCTAAGAAATGTCATAATAGATGTTTTTTGATGGTTGCTTGTAGCAACTAGAAAGTTCTTGTCTGTGTCACGTGTTCAGCTTCAACTTGAAGTCTATGGGTTATCCTTGGCAACTGGAAGTCGTGTTGCGGAGGTTCTGTAGTAATAAGTGGTCTTGCCCCCCGCGGCGACGAGAATGGCCTCGTGCGGGAGCTGTTATAGACCCAATTGCAATTTTCACTCTCTTTTGGGGCCCTCCTTGTAAAACTGGTAGCTGGCCAGTGGTTTTTTTTTTGTATGTTGGGTTATGCTAGTATTACCACTTTTAACGTTAGTGTAGCATTTTGTCCTTTGGAAAGCGATTGTACTCACATCGTCGCCAATGTTGCATTGAGGACCTTTGGGACAGTATGCCTCTGCGTAAGCAAAGCTCTGAAGTCTAGACTGACTTTTGCAGCAGGGATATTAGAGTTTAATCCGATGCATAAAGATTGTCTCTCTTCGCTTGAGTGAGAGTGTGACCGATAGTAACAGGATATGGGTCGCCTACTCTAGATGGAGATAATAAGTTTGGCCGAAAATTTCTTGCATGCATGCTTTGAGCCTTTTGTTGATTGGTTCCTTCTGACCATGCTGATGTGTACGAACTCTTCCGTTTGTCCAAAATGGTTGGCCGTAATGTTTCCTCCCATCTAGATCTAGTATGGATCGAGCACGTGGCTCTGCTTTCCAGCACGTACAAGAAGCAAAAAACACCATGGACGAAGCTGACTCCGGCAGTGTGGCTGGCAACCAAACCCAAACACGTGCGTCTGCATGTGTTTGACACTTTGACTGGCTCTCCCTTTCCAACGTAACATCATCCCCATGACCATGCACGTCCACAGACCACAACCACTTCCTTTTCTAGATGCACGGCACGCCATCTCATATGAATAAGAGAAACTTATAAATTGATCACATATTATAAATACGTTAAATAGCATAAAAATACTCATTTTTTAGGGGCACATAAAAATAAACATTGTTGTTGGAAAATGCCAACTCGACCATTTTCTTTCTTCACTCGAAGTTAGCTTTGGTTGAGCCAACCATACATAGGTCGGCACACTCTGGCTGATGCACACATACTCAGTGGCGGAGACAGGGGGACCAGCAGGGGCCTGGCCTCCCCTAACAATATGGATGCAGTGCTAATTTGTTGATGAGCAGTGCAAAAATCAGTGATTATCTACTATTAAAAGCCTTTTTTTGACTTGGCCCTCCCTAACATGTTTTAACAGCCTTTGGCCCCATTGATACAAATTTCCTAGCTTCGCCACTGCACATATTTTGCTAACCACAAACAGACGAACTGCATGTTGAGTAGGTTATTTATTTGTGTGTTATCCACTCCTCCAAAGGTCTGAACCTGACTTGGGATGGCTACGTATGTACGCCGGCTGATTCGAAAAAGAGAGAGAGAAAAACGTATGTCATACACTGGCCAATTGTTTTCACACTCTCATAACGAAGTAAGAAGCTGTGACGCTCCCGGTTTGACCGTACACTAATCATACACGCAAACGTGTACGATCAAGATCAGGAACTCACGGGAAGATATCACAACACAACTCTACAAAAAAATAAGTCATACAAGCATCATATTACAAGCCAGTGGCCTCGAAGGCTCGAATACAAGAGCTCGATCATAGACGAGTCAGCGGAAGCAACAATATCTGAGTACAGACATAAGTTAAACAAGTTTGCCTTAAGAAGGCTAGCACAAATTGGGATACAGATCGAAAGAGGCGCAGACCTCCTGCCTGGGATCCTCCTAAACTATTCCTGGTCGTCGTCAGCGGGCAGGACGTAGTAGTAGGCACCTCCGGTGTAGTAGGAGTCGTCGTCGAAGGTGGCGTCTGGCTCCTGGGCTCCAACATCTGGTTGCGACAACCAGGTAGAAGGGATAGGGGGAAAAGAGGGAGAAAGCAACCGTGAGTACTCATCCAAAGTACTCGCAAGCAAGGAGCTACACTACATATGTATGCATTGGTATCAACTGGAATAAGACTATCATATGTGGACTGAACTGTAGAATGCCGAAATAAGAGGGGGATAGCTAGTCCTTTCGAAGTCTACGCTTCTGGCAGCCTCCGTCTTGCAGCATGTAGAAGAGAGTAGACTGAAGTCCTCCAAGTAGCATTGCATAGCATAACCCTAACCGATGATCCTCCCCTCGTCGCCCTGTGAGAGAGCGACCACCGGTTGTATCTGGCACTTTGAAGGGTGTATTTTATTAAGTATCCGGTTCTAGTTGTCATAAGGTCAAGGTACAACTCCAAGTCGTCCTGTTACCGAAGATCACAGCTATTCGAATAGATTAACTTCCCTGCAGGGGTGCACCACATAACCCAACACCCTCGATCCCATTTGGCCGGACACACTTTTCTGGGTCATGCCCGGCCTCGGAAGATCAACACGTCGCAGCCCCACCTAGACCAACAGAGAGGTCAGCACGCCGGTCTAAACCTAAGTGCCCAGGGGTCTGGGCCCATCGCCCTTAGCACACCTGCACGTTGCGTGGGCGGCCGGAAGCAAACCTAGCCTAGTTGGCGTTCCAGTCCAATCCAGCGCGCGCCGCTCCGTTGCTGACGTCACGAAGGCTTCGGCTGATACCACGACGTCGAGTGCCCATAACTGTCCCCGCGTAGATGGTTAGTGCGTATAGGTCAGTAGCCAGACTCAGATCAAATACCAAGATCTCGTTAAACGTGTTAAGTATCTGCGAACGCCGACCAGGGCCAGGCCCACCTCTCTCCTAGGTGGTCTCAACCTGCCCTGTCGCTCCGCCACAAAGTAACAGTCGGGGGCCGTCGGGAACCCAGGCCCACCTCTACCGGGATGGAGCCACCTGCCCCTTCAGCCCCCAACTCCGAACAGTACCACAGGTAATGTAACTGTGTAAAGGAATATAGTATATGCCCGTGATCACCTCCCGAAGTGATCACGGCCCAGTAGTATAGCATGGCAGACGGACAAGAGTGTAGGGCCACTGATGGAACACTAGCATCCTATACTAAGCAGTAGGATAGCAGGTAATGGTAACAACAGTAGTAGCAAGGACAGGCTATGCATCAGGATAGGAATAACGGAAAGCAGTAACATGCTACACTACTCTAATGCAAGCAGTATAGAGAAGAGTAGGCGATATCTGGTGATCAAAGGGGGGGGGCTTGCCTGGTTGCTCTGGCAAGAGAGAGGGGTCGTCAACACCGTAGTCGTACTAGGTAGCAGCGGCGTCGGTCTCGGTGTCTAGCGAGAGAAGAGGGGGAAGAAACAATAAATATAATGCAAACAATTGCATGACGATGCATGACATGACAAAGCGTGATGCTAGGTGTGCCCTAACGCGGTACGAGGTGGTACCAGTGAAGGGGGAAAAACATCCGGGAAATTATCCTCGGTGTTCCGCGTTTTCGGACAAACGAACCGGAGGGGGAAAGTTGCGTGTTTGCTATGCTAGGGATGCGTGGCGGACGAACGGGCTGCGTATCCAGATTCGTCTCGTCGTCCTGAGCAACTTTCATGTACAAAGTTTTTCCATCCGAGTTACGGGCTAAAAGATATGATTTTTAAAAGAATTTATTAATTTCTAGAATTTAATTAATTATTTAATTTAATTCTAAATTGGATTTATGACATCAGCATGATGTCATGCTGACGTCAGCAGACAACAGGGGTTGACTGGGTCAAACTGACGCGTGGGTCCCACTGGTCATTGACTTAGTTAACTAAACAAGATTAGTTAATTTAATTTAAGTGATTAGGTTAATTAATTAGGCTTAATTAGATTAATTAACAAGATTAATTAAGTAAACTAATTGTCTTAATTAATTAATCATATTATTATTATTTATTTTTATTCTTTCTCTTTTTTCCATTTCTTTCTGGGGCCGGGCCCCACATGTCATAGCCCCAAGGGGCTGGCGGATCGGGCGTTCGGGTGCGGGCGTGGGCGCCCGTTTGCGTGCACCGCGGCACCCAGAGGGGCGCCGGCGGGCACGACGCCGGCCGGGGTAGGGCGAGGTCGGGCCAGGGTACTGGAGGCAGCGGGCGTCCGCCGGCGAAGCTGCGGGCGGGCCAGGGGCGCGCGAGGCCGGCGCGTGGGCTCGTGACCAGGAGGTAGGGCGTGGCTCGATGCACTAGGAGGTCGGGGTGAGCGCGTGCAGGAGAGAGCCACCAGCGTGGCCATGGCGAGCGGTTGCAGGCGGCATCGGCGGGTGATGGGGAGCGGCCAGCGCGGGTGCGCGAGGCGTAGGCGTGCGTGCAGGATGGGTTGCGGCCGCAGCAGCAGCTAGGCGCAGCGCGGGGTGACGGGCGCAGCCGGACGCGGCCACCGCGCGTGTGAGGTGATGCGGGGTGAGCAAGGCACGCGTGCGGATCGTGGCCGGTGGGAGCAGCAGCACGGGGGGAAAGGGGAGGAGAGGGGAAGCTCACGAGGGCCGTAGGGAAAAGGCCGCGGGCTCGGGGTCGGCCGGTGAGGAGACCGTGGACGGGGCGGCGCCGGCGTGGTCGACGGCGGCAGGGACGACGAGGTTCGGTGGAGGCCGCTGAGGAGGAAGGCGAGGACGGTCCGGCGAGGGGGTCGGGGAGGCAACGGGAGGCGCGGCGACGTTGTTCCGGGCGGCGAGGCACTCCAGGCGGCGGCGATGGGTGCCCGATCCAATCGGGATCAGGAGAGAGGGAGAGTGGGGGCGCGAGTGGGGGAGTGGGTGCGTGGGTGGTTAGGGTTTCGGGGGTGGGGAGGGGATAAGGGAGGCGGGGTGGGCCTCCTGGTGGCCTGGGTGTGTGGCCGAATGGGCCGGCCTGCTGGGCCGAGGCCCAGGGGGCAGGGGGTTTTCTCTTTTTTCTTTTGTTGTTTTGTCTTTTCCTTTTATTTATTCTTTCCTGCTTTATTTTAGTTGCATTCTATTTTAGTAAAAAATACACTTAGTATCTAAATTAGTATTACAACTTAGCCCATAGTCACAAAAAGTCTAGACCCCAATTAACTTAGTTTGACATTTTATTAAATAAAAAAGGTATTTAAATAATCATTTTTGCTACTATTTTATTCATCTCATAGTATTTAAACATTTTATAAAGTTGTTTTTCCACCATAATTATCTATGCAATATTTGGTTCACTCAGAACATTTTAGTTTTAATATTTGAAAACTTTTATTGCTTGCCTGTTTTTTGAACTTGTAGTTGAACCGGTTTCGAACTAACTCGAGATTAGTAACTATAAACAAGGTGACGTGGCATCATTAGCAGAGGATCACTGTAGCTTAATTACCCGGGCGTCACAATTCTCCTCCACTACAAGAAATCTCGTCCCGAGATTTAAGAGGTAGAATAAGGGGGAAAGACTCGGGAAGGACAGAGCTCAACACAAGATAGGTACCTGGGGGCTATCTGAGTGAACGTGGCATAGAGGCATCTCTCAAGTTGAAATTCAAGAAAGTCATCGAGAGCAAGAAGGTACCATAAGAATTTTCAAGCAGATAGACAATCGTTCAATGTCTGAAACAGAGGGTGAAAGGGGTTCAGAGCAATGGGAAAGTATTGCGTATTATACCAGAATAGATCACTAGGAAGATGGCTCATGATTTACATATGAAACCAAGTGCGAGGAATAACTTAGAAAACATGGACTTATAGGAGAGTCAGGTTTCGATCATGTGGAACTGTGGGTTATGGGCCCACCATGTGGGTTAACACCAGGAAGGCGCTAATCATTTTGCACAGTCATGTTAGCCAGGCAAGTCAGAGGATAGCCTGTCAATTATGTTGGCAACAACGTTGGTACCAAGGGCGAGAGACGAAGAGAACCATTTTCCTGCTCGTTGAACGAGGCGGACCAATAGGCAAAGTTCTCGTCCATCGGTGGCTACCGTAATGTCATCAACAATAGTAACAGGGTCTTGCTGACAGAATTATACACTAGGGCGTTTACATAAGCAGGAGAATATTACTGCTTAGATCATATAGATCACCAGAAAGGTTAAACAAAATAATGGAAAGGAAAATATGATTATCAGATATTTCAGGGGGATATCCTCCCCAATGATAAGAAGAGCATGATATCCATGACATGATATAAGGTAGAAAACCTTTTAGGTAGGGGAGAGAAATTTCATGACATTACCCATACAACGGTGTTTGGATAATTGAGCAAGAAACAATTAGCATTGGGATAAGTGTTCTTGTTGAAAATTAGAGTACCACAGACATGCTTCAGATAGCATTGACATGGTCTTCAAGCAAAGGTTGGACTTTGGAAACACAAAGGATCCATCAGGAATAACTTGTAGAAAAAGTCTTACAATTTCCTCATGGAAGAATGGATAGCCTTGCGAAAAATGAAACGGTAACAATAGGTCATCCGGCCAGGTGTGCTAGGCACGATATCACCTTACCGGGTCATATAAAGTCTAGTGTTATGACTCTTGGAAAAGGTTCCAACCATCATATCTGACCGAGATTCAGATCTCGTTAATGTCAGGATACCTCAGACTCAGGACGCCTGAGAAGAAAAGGTGCAACACAAATAGACGAGATGACAATGTAAGATTCTCGGGAAATGAAATATGGGAGCGAGTTCCAACACAAGAGTTCATTTAAACCAAGGATAGGATGAGGTGGCTGATGGGCTCAGGGACAATCCATCGAGATTTCCAAAAAGATGAATTTCCACAACCATGTGAACAACGAGATAACATTTGTCAAGTCAAATAACATAATGATGTATGCTCGAGGGAAACATACACAATTTAAACATTGGTTGAAAGGTGCACCCGAAATATGGGCTTAGGTAGCATGATCAGTATTAGAATGGTGATCGTGATAAGTATCACTTGTATCAAGAATTCTCCAGAGGTGGTGAAATTATCATGACAATCCTGACATAAAAGATGGTAATACCCCAAGGTAAAGAAGAACAAAGGCTGGATAGCAAGGATCTCAAGGTATAACACAAAACACGAGAAAGTTTGTGTTGGAGGGAAGACAATAAAGTGGTCGATGATATCATAAATCATCGAGGCAAGGATGGTATTTCTCATCATGAATTCAATTGATATCATGGAAAAGCTCGGAATATTGATGATGATCACGACACATTTGTCAAGAGATTTCACGAAGATGTAATCGATCGACGATGACATCAAGTCAAACAAATGATGAAGCGAAAGGTTTTTGGAACCACGGTTAGGACACAAACTCGAAATCAAGTTTGTTGTTCAAGGAAAAATGATATGACGATGAAAATCGACGCAAGCTTAGCTCATCATTGAAAGTTGTGCTCCGGGAATAAGGAACCAGGTAGCACAATTAAAATCATCATGATAATGATATAGCCAAATAGGCTAGGAATGACGTGATCAGGTACAAACTCGTAAGTAAGGCAGATTACTAAGAGTTGTTGAACCGTAGTGCGGACTCGATTCAGTTATCGGGGTACTCGAGTGACTATCCAGTCAAAAACCAGGAAAAATTGGAATCGATGAGAATGTAGTACTTGACGAAGAACTCATAAGAAGTTATGCGGTTCTGTGATAATCTCGAGATACTAGGGGGTAATACTCGACGGTAGATCAAAGTAAAGGTTGGACTGGTGTATTAGTCCTCACAAGACAAGTGCTTAAACTTGCCCGAGAAATGGGATCAAAGAGAAAATATGGTCGAAACCACGATTGCATGGGATCAGTTCACAGATACCAGATGATATTATATCAACGAAATAGTTATTATTACAAGAAGCTTCTATGGTAGGATCTACGTCGTGTCCATGGGCATGAACACAAAGTTCAAGGTCGACTCCCACTTCTTCAATGTATAACCTTCCATTCACCTCTCACTTTCGAAGAAGTTGTAGTGTTGAGATTTTATCTAGCAAAACACCAGAAGAGTATGACTCGTGAAAACTTTCGAGTTCACACATATTAAGGAAGGCATAGGTTCAACCCGTCAGGGTATCGTGGAAACATATACCACAAGCTTCAATAGTAAATACCACAAGCTCGAAAGCAGAGCATGGTTGGTCAATCAGAGGATAGGATTTACCAATGGAGAAAGAACTTCCAAAGGGATTGAATATGAAGGACGCTATCGGATAAAATCCAACAAAGGATTCGGTGGTCCTCAAAGGATCTGATGTGAGCATCGGTACTCAACCAGAGGAAGAAATAATGCAAGGAGATCAGACTATAGAAACAACTGACTAATTCAAAGCTCAAATGCAAAAGAATTATGATTTCCGACCAAGGGATCAGAAGCAAACACTTTGATTAAGGATGGATAAGTTATGTATGCTTAGGGTACAATCGATGGCAATCCGATTGGTCGAGAACCAGCTCATGTTTAAAATGATGTCTGAGCCGGAAGGATAAATCCTGAGGATTGCAAGCATTCACAACCATATTGGATCAAAGACCCAAAATGACAATGACAAGGGATGCCAATAATGATTACGAGACTTATGGGATTAACCATAATGCAAGCAAGCAAGAATTTCAAGGGCAATAAGCTGCTAAGGATTTTCGGAAGATCGAATATTATTTCGAAGACCTTAGTGAAACATATAAGCAACTGGGGATGAGCAGATACTCGGTAGGTGCGAGAATTTATCCATAGGGACATTCAGGCGGCAAAGAACTGCAAGGCGGTAGGCACAAAGTATTCTCGGAACAATAGAGAGAATTTCGGGGTATCTTGCAATAACAAGATCAGCTAGGAATAAAAGTAAGGACGACTGGTGTATCTATTTATCCATAGGGATAATTCGGTGGTAGGGAATTGCAAAGGCGGCGGGCACAAAGTCTCAAGAGAACATTGGAGAGTATCTTCGGAATCTTCTGGTGCAGCATGCGATCATCTGTGATAAGGGGCTCTCCGGGAGAAAGTAGTTACGAGAACCTAGAGTCAGGTTTAGTAAAATCATTTAACCCGAGTAGGAGAGAGTCAGAATCCCAGAGTAAGGATCGAGGAGTAAAAGATTCTAATACCACCCAATGGCGACGTGGGCCCATGGGCCGCACAGCCATGTTAGTAAAAGTTTTGTAAGGTCTAGACTCGACTTCGGCCAAGGAGTGTGGAAGGGGGATTCCTACAGGCAGTCGGCTCTGATACCAACTTGTGACGCCCCCGGTTTGACCGTACACTAATCATACACGCAAACGTGTACGATCAAGATCAGAGACTCACGGGAAGATATCACAACACAACTCTACAAAAAAATAAGTCATACAAGCATCATATTACAAGCCAAGGGCCTCGAAGGCTCGAATACAAGAGCTCGATCATAGACGAGTCAGCGAAAGCAACAATATCTGAGTACAGACATAAGTTAAACAAGTTTGCCTTAAGAAGGCTAGCACAAACTGGGATACAGATCGAAAGAGGCGAAGGCCTCCTGCCTGGGATCCTCCTAAACTATTCATGGTCGTCGTCAGCGGGCAGCACGTAGTAGTAGGCACCTCCGGTGTAGTAGGAGTCGTCGTCGAAGGTGGCGTCTGGCTCCTGGGCTCCAATATCTGGTTGCGACAACCAGGTAGAAGGGATAGGGGGAAAATAGGGAGAAAGCAACCGTGAGTACTCATCCAAAGTACTCGCAAGCAAGGAGCTATACTACATATGTATGCATTGGTATCAACCGGAATAAGACTATCATATGTGGACTGAACTGCAGAATGCCGTAATAAGAGGGGGATAGCTAGTCCTTTCGAAGACTACGCTTCTGGCAGCCTCCGTCTTGCAGCATGTAGAAGAGAGTAGACTGAAATCCTCCAAGTAGCATTGCATAGCATAACCCTAACCGATGATCCTCCCCTCGTCGCCCTATGGTGAGAGAGCGATCACCGGTTGTATCTGGCACTTGGAAGGGTGTGTTTTATTAAGTATCCGGTTCTAGTTGTCATAAGGTCAAGGTACAACTCCAAGTCGTCCTGTTACCGAAGATCACGGCTATTCGAATAGATTAACTTCCCTGCAGGGGTGCACCACATACCCCAACACGCTCGATCCCATTTGGCCGGACACACTTTCCTGGGTCATGCCCGGCCTCGGAAGATCAACACGTCGCAGCCCCACCTAGACCAACAGAGAGGTCAGCACGCCGGTCTAAACCTAAGCGCCCAGGGGTCTGGGCCCATCGCCCTTAGCACACCTGCACGTTGCGTGGGCGGCCGGAAGCAGACCTAGCCTAGTAGGCGTTCCAGTCCAATCCAGCGCGCGCGCTCCGTTGCTGACGTCACGAAGGCTTCGGCTGATACCACGACGTCGAGTGCCCATAACTGTCCCCGCGTAGATGGTTAGTGCGTATAGGCCAGTAGCCAGACTCAGATCAAATACCAAGATCTCGTTAAACGTGTTAAGTATCTGCGAACGCCGACCAGGGCCAGGCCCACCTCTCTCCTAGGTGGTCTCAACCTGCCCTGTCGCTCCGCCACAAAGTAACAGTCGGGGGCCGTCGGGAACCCAGGCCCACCTCTACCGGGATGGAGCCACCTGCCCCTTCAGCCCCCATCTCCGAACAGTATCACAGGTAATGTAACTGTGTAAAGTATATCGTATATGCCCGTGATCACCTCCCGAAGTGATCACGGCCCAGTAGTATAGCATGGCAGACGGACAAGAGTGTAGGGCCACTAATGGAACACTAGCATCCTATACTAAGCAGTAGGATAGCAGGTAATGGTAACAACAGTAGTGGCAAGGACAGGCTATGCATCAGGATAGGAATAACGGAAAGCAGTAACATGCTACACTACTCTAATGCAAGCAGTATAGAGAAGAGTAGGCGATATCTGGTGATCAAAGGGGGGGCTTGCCTGGTTGCTCTGGCAAGAGAGAGGGGTCGTCAGAGAGGGGTCGTCAACACCGTAGTCGTACTGGGTAGCAGCGGCGTCGGTCTCGGTGTCTAGCGAGAGAAGAGGGGGAAGAAACAATAAATATAATGCAAACAATTGCATGACGATGCATGACATGACAAAGCGTGATGCTAGGTGTGCCCTAACGCGGTACGAGGTGGTACCGGTGAAGGGGGAAAACATCCGGGAAATTATCCCCGGTGTTCCGCGTTTTCGGACAAACGAACCGGAGGGGGAAAGTTGCGTGTTAGCTATGCTAGGGTTGCGTGGCGGACGAACGGGCTGCGTATCCGGATTCGTCTCGTCGTCCTGAGCAACTTTCATGTACAAAGTTTTTCCATCCGAGTTACAGGTTAAAAGATATGATTTTTAAAAGAAATTATTAATTTCTAGAATTCAATTAATTATTTAATTTAATTCGAAATTGGATTTATGACATCAGCCTGATGTCATGCTGACCTCAGCAGTCAGCAGGGGTTGACTGGGTCAAACTGACGCGTGGGTCCCACTAGTCATTGACTTAGTTAACTAAACAAGATTAGTTAATTTAATTTAAGTGATTAGGTTAATTAATTAGGCTTAATTAGATTAATTAACAAGATTAATTAAGTAAACTAATTATCTTAATTAATTAATCATATTATTATTATTTATTTTTATTCTTTCTCTTTTTTTCCATTTCTTTCTGGGGCTGGGCCCCACATGTCATAGCCCCAAGGGGCTGGCGGATCGGGCGTTCGGGTGCGGGCGTGCGGGCGTGGGCGCCCGTTTGCGTGCACCGCGGCACCCAGAGGGGCGCCGGCGGGCACGACGCCGGCCGGGGTAGGGCGAGGTTGGGCCAGGGTACTGGAGGCAGCGGGCGTCCGCCGACGAAGCTGCGGGCGGGCCAGGGGGCGCGCGAGGCCGGCGCGTGGGCACGTGACCAGGAGGTAGGGCGTGGCCCGACGCACTAGGGGGTCGGGGTGAGCGCGTGCAGGAGCGAGCCACCAGCGTGGCCATGGCGAGCGGTTGCAGGCGGCATCGGCGGGTGATGGGGAGAGGCCAGCGCGGGTGCGCGAGGCGTAGGCGTGCGTGCAGGATGGGTTGCGGCCGCAGCAGCAGCTAGGCGCAGCGCGGGGCGACGGGCGCAGCCGGACGCGGCCACCGTGCGTGTGAGGTGATGCGGGGTGAGCAAGGCGCGCGTGCGGATCGTGGCCGGTGGGAGCAGCAGCACGGGGGGAAAGGGGAGGAGAGGGGAAGCTCACGAGGGCCGTAGGGAAAAGGCCGCGGGCTCGGGGTCGGCCGGTGAGGAGACCGTGGACAGGGCGGCGCCGGCATGGTCGACGGCGGCAGGGACGACGAGGTTCGGTGGAGGCCGCTGAGAAGGATGGCGAGGACGGTCCGACGAGGGGGTCGGGGAGGCAACGGGAGGCGCGGCGACGTTGTTCCGGGCGGCGAGGCACTCCAGGCGGCGGCGATGGGTGCCCGATCCAATCGGGATCGGGAGAGAGGGAGAGTGGGGGCGCGAGTGGGGGAGTGGGTGCGTGGGTGGTTAGGGTTTGGGGGGGGGGGGGGGGATAGGGGGGGCGGGGTGGGCCTCCTGGTGGCCTGGGTGTGTGGCCGAATGGGCCGACCTGCTGGGCCGAGGCCCAGGGGGCAGGGGGGTTTCTCTTTTTTCTTTTGTTGTTTTGTCTTTTCCTTTTATTTATTCTTTCCTGCTTTATTTTAGTTGCATTCTATTTTAGTAAAAAATACACTTAGTATCTAAATTAGTATTACAACTTAGCCCATAGTCACAAAAAGTCTAGACCCCAATTAATTTAGTTTGACATTTTATTAAATAAAAAAGGTATTTAAATAATCATTTTTGCTACTGTTTTATTCATCTCATAGTATTTAAACATTTTATAAAGTGGTTTTTCCACCATAATTATCTATGCAATATTTGGTTCACTCAGAACATTTTAGTTTTAATATTTGAAAACTTTTATTGTTTGCCTGTTTTTTGAACTTGAAGTTGAACCGGTTTCGAACTAACTCGAGATTAGTAACTATAAACGAGGTGACATGGCATCATTAGCAGAGGATCCCTGTAGCTTAATTACCCAGGCGTCACAGAAGCACATTAGTATGTTACCAAGTGGTATGAACCGAATCTTCCTTACTTTGGCTTGGCAAGGTATGGTGGACTTGTACCTACCAGACCACCATACTCTAATTGTTAAGAGTGGATCTTATCTTAGATAATGTAATCAACTAAAACCCCAGTTCACTTTTTCTTCTTTGTTGCTCTTTCCAAGTCGGAGTAGTGGTATTTTGCACATGCAAGCACATGCTCGCACGTATGTATGTACACACTCACTCACTTGTCACATGCACACATGCACACGCACACACAGAGAGAGATAAACGTAGCTCGTACGTAGGCGTAGGAAAAAGAGAAGATAGATGAGTACTATATACGTGCTAGCCGGAGGTGTGAAAACACATGCAGCTCTTTTGGATATCAGAGTCCAGAGCTACCAAAGGGCCCCTGCTATCCCCAACACGATGGAGGAAAGGAATCCACCATCTAGGTACTTGATTTTATTGCTTGAGTTACGTATGTGCCTACGTACTGAATAAAGATCTAGCTAAAGAAGTTGAAATACTGACCAACTGGCCATTTCATGATTCCATGGAAGTGTGGAGAAATCATCCCAATTTGCTTCGCTTATGGAATAACATTTACTTCCATTTATCATTCAAGGCAGTGAAGGTTCGAAACATGGTGATACCGAAGGAATATTTTGACTATAAAAGCTTATGTACGAGAATTTATATTTAATTGGACAGGTACATCACATGAAATGGAAGACAGCATAAATATTTTGATGATGAAGTTGAATGAATAACAGTCTTAATGCCTTTTTAATTAGTTTATACCTTATGTGATCTGCCTCCCAGTCTACCTTGTTCTGTGACCAAAGTTACAACATTTCAACATTTTGCACCGTCCATTAGGATGGTATGCAATACTGCTTAACCGGATACATATTTGCTCCTTTTGAGCTAGCATTTTCTCCTATATAATCTGACCCAATCTCTACATGTTCAGATAAGACATTTTAAATATTCTGAGTAGGATCGTTCATAAGCTATATTATATATGTACTTGCACACCTTCGCAAGTTGAAGATTTTTTTTACCTCATGATATTCACAAGACTACAAAATCAATGTTACAAATGGTATGTTTCCTCAAATCATTCTTAACTACTTATTATCTTAGAGTACAACATGGTAAGTTTTAATTCAATCGACGTCCGACTAGACTTCCTGAAATAACACTGTACAAGTAGTAATCTCATGGAATGAACATATTCCTTCTTCTAACATCAATTTAACTTCCCGCATGAGTTTCTTTCAAATTAGAAGACACCTTTAAAATTGTGTGATTCTACTGCATCTGCGATTTTGCCCGTCAAAGCAACAATAATGCTATTAGCCAAACATTTCTGGCTACAACGGAAAAATTATTAGTTGTTCACGTTGTAAGTGTTTTTTTTGTTCTACACGTAGCCTATTCACAATATTGGAAGAAAAAAAAGATGAAGTCTGTAGTCTCCCCTTAGCCACGCCTTCAGTGAAAGGATGGAGAGCAACTTCTCTTAACGAATCGCACCGAGACTAGGGGAAGCTTCACCATGAAGTGTATGCATCTTCATGTATGGGCAATCAGGAACATGGAAAACCTTCACTACGACGTATGCATATTGTACGAGCATCTTGAACATGTAAAACCTTCAGGATCTTAAGTCTTAACAGCCATCTCATTTTATACAAAATATTTTTACGTATTTGTAGGTTTTGCTATCATTACATCATAACTATTGTGGATCTAGACTTTCTTATACAATTTTTTGTTAACACAATTTTGTTTTTAATATCTAAATCAAAGTAATATTTAATACATCTCAAATGTCCATCCTTAGAACCGCTTGGCATGAGCGGTTTGCTATCCCCAAAAAAAAAGTCCATCGTTAGAAATACTCCGCTAAAGTCGAACTTCATTTTGTCATGGAGTTTATATTTATCTTTTTAAATTATAGATTGGAAAATTTGTTGAACATAATTACATCTAAGCTGAGTAAAGATAATCAAATTCATGCGAAGAATATACAGCTATATGTGTATTTTATGTGTCTATGTCTATTCTAGTATCTTTAAATATCTTGATGAACAATTCTCCAATGTACGAGTCTAACAAATGGCATAATAGATGTTTGCTGATGGTTACTTGTAGCAACTAGAAACTTCTTGTCTGTGTCACGTGTTCCGCTTCAGCTCGAAGTCCATGGCTTCTACTTCCAACCTTATTGGCAGCTGGAGGTCGTGTTGGGGAGGTTTCGTAGTAACATGTGGTCTTGTCCCCCGCGGCGACGAGGATGGCCTCGTGAGCGAGCTGTTATAGACCCAATTGCAATTTCCATGCTCTTTTGGGGTACTCTTTGTAAAAACTGGGAACTGGCCAGTGATTTTTCTTATATGTTGGGTTATGCTATAAGCTGCTTTGTATCACCGTAGCATTTTGTCCTTCGTAAATTGATTGTACCCACATCATTGTAAGGCTTCCTTTGATTCATAGGGTAGAAATATTATAGGAATAGGAAATTTGTAGGAAATGAGATGGCATGTATATCAAATCCTATGAATAGGAATAGGAAAAGAGATGTCCTTTGGTTCACATCATAGGAATTTTTTCATCGAGTCTAGGCTAATGTTTATTTTCCTATGGATGGTAGAGGATAGGAAGAATTCCTTCGTAGGAATAGGAATCCATTCCTACAAACCAAATGACTCCAAAGAAATTTTTTCTATAAAAATCCAATCCTATAGAATTCCTCCAAAGATCCTCCAAACCAAAGGAGGCCTAAATGTTGCATTGAGGACACTTGAGACTGACTTTTGCAGTGGGGATATTAGAGTTTAATCCGGTGCAGAAAGATTGTCGCTCTTCGCTGGAGTGAGAGTGCGACCGATAGTGACAGAATATGGGTCGCCTATCAGTACTGCATGGAGAAAATAAGTTTGGCCGAAAATTTCTTGCATGCATGCTTTGAGCCTTTTGTTGATTAGTTCCTTCTGACCATGCTGATGTGTACGAACTCTTACGTTTGTCCAAAATAGTTGGCCGTAATGTTTCTTCCCATCTAGATCTAGTATGGATCAAGCACGTGGCTCTGCTTTCCAGAACAAGAAGCAAAAACACTATGGACGTAGCTGACTCCGGCAGTGTGGCCGGCGACCAAACTCATCCACGTGCGTCTGCATGTGTTTGACACTTTGACTGGCTCTCCCTTTCGGATGTAAGATCATCTCCATGACCATGCACGTCCACAGCCTGTGATTGTGAATGTTTACTTCATTTTCTAGATGCACGGCACGCCATCTCATAAAATTGTAGGAGTATATATTATGAATAAGAGAAACTTAATTATAAACTTATCATATAGTATTATAAATTATAAATACGTTGAATATCATAAAAATACACATTTTTTGAGGGGCACATAGAAATAAACATTGTTGTTGGAAAATGCCAACTCGACCATTTTCTTTCTTCACTCGAAGTCAGCTTTGGTCGAGCCAACCATACGTAGGTCGGCACACTCTGGCTGATGCACACATATTTTGCTAACCACAAACAGACAAACTGCATGTTGAGTAGGTTATTTATTTGTGTGTTATCCACTACTCCAAAGGTCTGAACCTGACTTGGGATGGCTACGTATGTACGCTGGCCGATTCGAAAGAGAGAGAAAAACGTATGTCATACGCTGGCCAATTGTTTTCACACCTCTCATAACAAACACATCAGTAAGTTGGTAAGTGGTATGAACCGAATCTTGCTTACTTTGGCTTGGCAAGGTATGGTGGACTTGTACCTACCAGACCAACCTGCTCTAATCGTTAATAGTGGATCTTATCTTAGATAATGTATAATCAACTAAAACCGCTAGTTCACTTTTTCTTCTTTGTTGTTTTTTCCAAGTTGTAGTGCACTAGTGCAGAACCGGGCAATAGCACCGGTTCGTAAGGCCCTTTAGTACCGGTTTGGTAACCGGCGCTAAAGTGTAGGCACTAAAGCCCCCCCCCCCCCTAGTACCGGTTCAACACGAACCGGTGCTAAAGGGCAACCACGTGGCACGAGCCAGCTTCGGGGGCAGGGAGCCCTTTAGTACCGGTTGGTGTCACCAACCGGTATTAAAAGATTGGGGGGTTTTGGGTTTATGATTTCTTTTTCATTTAATTTTGTGTTTTCCATTTAATTCTTTTTCGTTTGCTGGTATTTTACGATACTACATATTGTACACGTTATGCATATATATAAATAGAATTTCTAGTAGAACCGATCATAATATATATATATATATATATATATAATTTCTCCTAATTGGTGCCTTCGGAGCCAGTGACATTAGCCTAATTGGTGCCTTCGGAGCATGATAACAATTGGAAGTGGTTCATGGAGGCGGTAGCGGGTAATAGTATTCTCCTTTGGGATCTATGACCTGGTCGAGCAAAAATCCCGCTATTTCCTCTTGAATTGCTTGTATGCGCTCCGTTGGTAGGAGCTGCTCCCGCACCTCTTTGAACTGTTAAGAAGGAGATCAATATGCATGTGTATTAGTTGTGTGACTAGATGTCGATAATGGTGTAAAAATTGTGAATAGTGTTCTGACAAACGTACCCACTCCTGTCTTTGAGATTTGCTCCTTTCGGACGCCATCATGCGAATGTTCTCGCAAACGTAGTATGCACACATATTATTCCCCGGCGCCTGCTTCAGGGCCTTTACGAGAATGGAATTTGATCAGATAATAATTAATCAAGCATGATAATTAAAGAGATGGCAGCTAGCTAGTACTACTTAATTACTTACCTGGGGTCGATACCATTTCAGATCTTGTTTCCATGGGCCTGGAGTGGCCCTGATGAACTTTGCCCAAACCCTGCCCGCCGATAAAGAAAATGAATAAATGGGTTATTAAACAGTTGTTATCAGGAAATGACAAACTAATTAAATAAGCCGAGATATAGTTAATAATGATTGAAATTACCTGTTGACTATCCCCTTCACGATGGTGTAGTCACTTGCTTTCTTAAGTAGTGAGTCTAATACTTCAACTGTTCCTTCATCAACTTTAAGATTAACAAGATCCAGTAAAATCTGCATGCACACACGTTTGCATGTCTAAATTAAGCGGACATATGTAAGCAGAAACATGTAGCTAGCTAGTAGGCAAAAACAAAATTTGTAGTACAAGACAGTGTGACTCACTCGAAGTTGTAAGGAAGTAATATATCTTCATTGTATTTGAGGTGCTTGAAGAACTTTGGCATGCTTTCCTCTAAACTTTTTTCGTAATATGAATCTATTTTCCATGTGTATTCATTAATGGTATTTGGGTCAACGAACCCAATGCCATAGCGTCCACCTTTTTTCATTTCATAAATCTTCATCCTGCATAATACCACAGAAAAGAATATAGTGAGGATAATTACAAGTAATGATTGATCAAAATGATCACTACAGCTAGCTTGAGACTTAAATTACAGAAAGAAATCACTTACAGACAATAGCAACTGGCGATAGATTTGTCGAGTGCGTCTTGATTGTATAGCTGAAATAGTTCTGAATACTCAACGCTCACAGCTTTCTGATGGTAGTAATGATCCTTCTTGACATTCACCATGAGGGACTCTCGATTGGAAATCTTGGTAATGTCCATGTACCATTGATGCAATTCATACATTCTCGTTGGGAGCTTATTGAACTCGTCTGGCTCGACCAAAGGTTGGCCCCGGACATATTTCTGTTTTAGTTCCTCCTCTCTAGTCGGAAACATGGACTCGATATCGAGGAGTTGTCCAAGAGTGATCCCGATCGTTTCAGCCTGCGCAATATGCTCCTCGGTTATTACCACATTGCCCACCCCGGGAACATTAACGGTTTGCCCACAATAATATTGGGCGCGCCTACTCTCATGTGTTGTTGGCACAACAAGTGGGGGGATTGATTGTGCCGCCTGTTCTCCCAGCTGGGGAACGGTTTTACTGCTCCTTTTGCCAGCTGATTTGCTCGAGCTCGAGCTCGCCTCTTTCTGTAGACATGCTCGATTTAACTTCTTGATGTGGCGCTCATAGTCTGTGTCAATACGCTTGGGAGCTGGTGCTCTAGCCATACGAATGAAGTGGTCAATCTTTTCCACAGGAATTTTCTCCCTTGGCGGCGGTGGCGGTTTCGGTGCAAAATGGGCTTCCACCTCGGCCTTCGATA
The DNA here is from genome assembly GCF_003073215.2 of Triticum urartu. Taxonomy (NCBI): domain Eukaryota; kingdom Viridiplantae; phylum Streptophyta; class Magnoliopsida; order Poales; family Poaceae; genus Triticum; species Triticum urartu. The sequence continues at coordinate 732,402,728 of NC_053023.1, read as the reverse complement.
TGGCTACGTTTTCCTCATCGGACTTGTCGTAAGGCCTCTGCGAAAGAGGCGCGAGGCTTGGACCATATTGAAATCGCTTGCCTCCGCCTGTACCTCCAGTACTACCTGGACTTGTACCGCTACGCACCATAGCTGAGGCGGCTCTCTTCCGTGATTGCTGAGGCGGCGAAGACGGCTGACGTGGCTGAGTTGGAGGAGGAGTGGCCTGAAGCTGTGCCGGACTTGGAGGAGGAGTGGCCTGAAGCTGTGTCGGACTTGGAGGAGTGGCCTGACGCTTTGCCGGACTTGGAGGAGGAGGAGTGGCCTGAAGTTGTGCCGGACTTGGAGGAGGAGTGGCCTGACGCGTTGGTGGACTTGGAGGAGCGGGAGTCTGCTAACTCGGTGGCGGACTTCGACGAGGAGTCGGATGACGCGGTGTCGGTGGCCTTCGAAAGATGATGCAATCCTTTCTCCATAGGATGATACGATGGTTGGCCTCTCCCAGTGTGTGCTCATCGTCACCTCCAGGAATGTCAAGCTCTAGCCCCGAATATTGGTCCACCACCTCATCAACCAAGACACGAGCATAGCCCGCTGGAATCGGGTTTCAATGGAAGGTTGCCTTAGGGGGATTTGTAAAAGCAAGTGCGTCCGCCACCTTCATGGATATGTTCTTCATTTTGAAGTGTAGCTCGCAGTTAGTGTTATCCATGATGTCATCCACTGGGTAGTTATCCAGCAATGCGTCGCCCGGGGCGGAACCCACGCCGCTTCTCGGCATGGATGGGACGGTGCTATCCAATGGTGGATCATCCGCTAGCTGTTGAGACCCCCTTTGCTAGCTAAGTGAGTCGATCTGCTCCTGCCATCGCTGGAATTTGACTGCCAAGTCCGCGTGCGCTGATTCTAGGCCTTGAAGACGTTCATAGTCTAGCTTCCTCTGCTCCTCCTCCATCTTCCTCTTCTTCTCCTTCACAATCTTCTTTCTCGCATGGGTTCTATAGTCGGCGTTCCAGTCCGAAAACCCCTCATACCACGGAATAGCGCCCATGCCTCGTGTTCTTCCCGGGTGTTCAGGATTTCCCAGGGCACGCGTAAGCTCGTCGTTCTCTCTGTTGGGCTCGAACACCCCCGATCGAGCCTCTTCTATTGCAACAAGTAGCTTATCTTCGGCTCCGTCCAGACATGCCTTCTTCGAAACTTTGCCTGTCTTCGGGTCCAACTCACCTCCATGCGCATAGAACCAAGTCCTGCACCTGGGGGGCCAGCTCAATGTTTCTGGAGTGACACCTGCATCCAGCATCTCTTTCTCAGACTTACCCACTTAGGCATTCCCACCGCATAGCCACCTGGCCCCAGCTTATGGAACTTATCCTTTTTTGCGGCATTGGCCTTGTTTATTCTCGACCGTTCCTTAGATAATTCCGAATCCTTGAATTTCACGAAATCGTCCCAATGAGCACTTTGCTTCTCTAGTGTTCCCTCGAATACTGGAGTCTTCCTTCCTCCCTTGACGTACTTGGCCCATTCACGAATCTTGTGGTTCTTGAATGCAACCGCCATCTTCCTAAGAGAAGCGTCCTTGACTTTCTCCACATCTGCATCTGTGAAATGATCTGGTAGGGTGAAATGTTCCATGAGCGTTTCCCAAAGCAGAAGTTGTTGTCTATCATCGACAAAAGTAACTCATGGGCGTGGCTTTGCTGGCTCTCTCCATTCTTGAAGGGAGATCGGGAGTTGGTCCTTCACAAGAACTCCGCACTGACGAATGAACTTGTCCGCAATCTTCTTAGACGCTAATGGTTCGCCATTAGGTTTGATGGCCTCGATATTGTACTTTACGCCCTCCTTCAACTTTTTGTTCGGGCCTCGTTTCCTGTTGCCTGAAGATTTGCTCGATCCGGATGGCTGAAAGAAGAAAGATCGATTCGTTAATATATCTTCAAGTCATTTAAAACATGTGATGATCACCAGATGCCTGCTTATATAAATATATATACCTCGCCGGTCTTTGTTGTTTCAAGATCAACAATTTCTTCGTCATGTTCATAGTTCATGACTTCATCAATTCGGTCGTCGCGATCGAATATCATATCACCCTCCCTGGTGTTGTTTAGATATTCGGAGTCGTCATAATCTTCTTCATTCTGATCATCATCTGGCCCGCGAGGATTGCGTATGATATTGAACAGGGCATCTTCTCCCTCTCTGCTGGTATTGTCCGCCATAGGTTTTGTTTAACTAATCCAAAAGAAATATATTCAAATTACAATGCATGGATGCAATCAATTAATAAGGAAAAACTGAATCAATCATAGTACATAATAAGCATCATCGAATATAATCTCGAATATGTCGTCTCGAATAATAGATATAATCTCGAATACATCGTCTCGAATAATAGATATAATCTCGAATACATCGTCTCGAATAATAGATATAATATCGAATACATCACTAGCTAGCTAGCTAGCAATCTAATAAAGATCGAATACTACAGAGTAATCTAGGCCACTCGCGGTTCCTGAGGTGCGGGCGGTGGACACCCAAAGAGAAGGAACCATCACTGGATCATAGCTCGGGTGATCTCCCAAAAGAACCTGCCAGGTATTGGAGAACCTGACGTCCATAGCAGCCATGTAGCGATGGACGTGCTCGTCCTCCTCCCTGACACGGCGAAGTACCACCTCCGGCGGGGCCGGCTCCCTCCGCACCGAAAGTGGCCCACGCGAACGCCACCAAAGGAGATGAGGGTCGACGACGGGACCCGGGGCCGGGTTCCTCACCAAGCGTCGCGCCCCTGAAGGTAGCACCTCCCAGTGCCAGGCCGGCGGAGCCCAGTCCCGGACATGGATCCTCTGAAGCAGGACGTCGTCGCGAACGGGTCGACGGCGAGGATGCGGGCCGGGCATTGTCGACAACAAATACTATATGCCGCAAAAGTAAAGTAAGATTTTTTAAATGATGGATTGTGATTTCATATATGCAAATTCTAAATTTTATAACTAAAACTAACATTTTTAATATTTCTATAACTAAAACTAACATTTCATATTTCTAAAACTAACTAACATTTCTATATAACTAACATTTCTAATATAACTAACATTTCTATATAACTAACATTTCTAATATAACTAACATTTCTATATAACTAACATTTCTAATATAACTAACATTTCTATATAACTAACATTTCTAATATTTCTATATAACTAACATTTCTATATAACTAACATTTCTATAACTAAAACTAACATTTCTAATAATTCTATAACTAAATAACAGAAAGATTGCTAACAATTCTATAACAATGTGTGTGTGTGTGTGGTTGGCGGCCGGGGCAGGAGCTCACCGGCGAGGCGCGACGACGGTGGGCGGCGACGGGGACGGAGACGGAGACGGGGCGGCGACGACGGGACGGGGTAGCGACGACGGGGACGGGGACAGGCCGGGCGGGGATGACGGGAGGACGGGCCGAGCGGGGACGACGGGAGGACGGGGCGGGCGCGGCGACAGGGACGGCGGGGACGGGGACGGCGACGGATGGCGACGGGGGCGGCGACGAGGGGCGGCGGCGACGGGGCAGAGGAGAAAGAAGCAGGGAGAGATGAGAAACTGACAATTTTTTTTGAAGTGTTTTCTTATATAGAACCCACCTTTAGTACCGGTTGGAGCCACCAACCGGTACTAAAGGTCTGTTTTGGCCAGGCGAAGCGGCGGGAACCGCACCCCCTTTAATACCGGGTCGTGGCGCCAACCGGTACTAAAGGACCCCTTTAGTACCGGTTGGAGCCACGACCCGGTACTAAAGGGTGTGCGCTACCAGGCGAGGGGCGCAACAGTTTAGTCCCACCTCGCTAGCGGAGGGGCACTCGCACCTGCTTATAAGCCCCGCCGTCGCAGCTGTCTCGAGCTCCTCTCTTAAGCAGGCCTTCTGGGCCTACCTCTTTTGCGATGCCCTGTTGGGCCTACTGGGCTAGCGGTCCTGCATCCTGGCCCAACTAGAATTTGGGTTTCTAGTCGTATGCAGGCCGTTGTGGCCTAGTAGGTGGGCTTTTTCTTTTTTCGTTTTATTTATTTTTGTTTTATTTATTTTTGAGTTGTTTTTTGCTGTATTTAGAGTTTCTTTGTGAATATTTTTGCTTTAGGTACAAAAAATTACAAACTTTCTGTTAGTACCGGTAGTTTACAAATTTGAATAGTTTAAATTTTGAATTATTTGAAATTTGTGTGAATCACTAGTTTGTGAATAACTTAACTTTGAAAATAGATTTTTCAGTGATTCTTTTTTTTATGTTTAATATTAGTGTGTTTTATCATTATATTCAATTTGGTAATGCTTAGGTTATTTAAAAAATGAAATGCCTTTGTAACGGATGAGTTTTCGCACGAAACCCTGATACTTCGAAAGAGATTGTCCACTTTATACACGAAGTGCATCCAGTTTTTGCGGTAACCCTCTCTACTTTTTTGCACATGCTATGTGGGTGAAATTATGATACCATGCCAACTTTCAACCTTTTCTGAGTTCATTTGCAATGCTTTTCAATTTCAGGGCTAAAAAAATCAGTAAATGCATGAAAGAATTTGCTTGCACATAAAATTTCTTCGCGTTTCAAATGCCAAAACACATAACTAGCTACCCTAACTATTAAAGAGATTCCCTCCTGGGTGTGAAACACAGAAGAAAGTGATGATAGTGAAGCCGATCATATCCCAGATCTTTGGGTGTGAAACTTTTTCTTCGCGTGTGTCCCTTTGCGCCGTAGCCATTGAAAATCTTCATCATTTAACTGGATGCTCGGGTCAATATTCACTGTGAATGGAGCAATTTCATCAAACTTTTCATAATCTCCTGACATGTCTGTCTTGTCATCCACTCCCACGATGTTTCTCTTCCCAGAAAGAACTATGTGCCGCTTTGGCTCATTGTACGATGCATTCGCTTCCTTATATTTTCTTTTTCTCGGCTTGGTAGACATGTCCTTCACATAGAAAACCTGTGCCACATCATTGGCTAGGACGAATGGTTCGTCTGCATACGCAAGATTGTTGAGATCCACTGTTGTCATTCCGTACTACGGGTCTTCAGTTACCCCGCCTCGTGTCATATTGACTCATTTGCACCGAAACAAAGGGACCTTCAAACCACGTCGTCAAGTTCCCGTATGTCCTGTATATAACCATAATATGTTTCCTTTTCCATCTTGGTTTCTGCATCAAAGCGGACACCACTGTTTTGGTTGGTGCTCTTCTTATCTTGGGCGATCGTGTAAAATGTATTACCATTTATCTCGCACCCTTTGAAAGTCATTATATTCGAAGATGGTAACTGGGACAGCAAGTACAGGTCATCTTCAATAGAGGCGTCATGCATGGTACGTGTCTGCAACCAGCTGGCGAAACTCCTGGTTTGTTCACGTGTAATCCAGTCATCAGACCGCTCCGGGTGTTTGGAGCGTAGCAAATTCTTGTGTTCATCCATATATGGAGCTACCAAGGCGGAATTCTGTAGAACTGTGTAGTGTGCTTCAGTGAGAGAATGTCTGTCAATACATATTATTTGTTCCCCTCCTAGCGTGCCTTTTCCATCTAGTCTGCCCTTATGCCGCGATTCAGGAACACCAATCGGCTTAAGGTCAGGAATAAAGTCAATACAAAACTCAATGACCTCCTCATTTTCATGGCCCTTGGAGATGCTTCCTTCTGGCCTAGCACGATTATGAACATATTTCTTTAAGACTCCCATGAACCTCTCAAAGGGGAACATATTGTGTAGAAATACAGGACCCAAAACGTTAATCTCTTCACATAGGTGAACTAGGACATGCGTCATGATGTTGAAAAAGGATGGTGGGAACACCAACTCGAAACTGACAAGACATTGCACCAAATCATTCTCTAACCTTGGTATGATTTCTGGATCGATTACCTTCTGAGAGATTGCATTGAGTTCTCTAACCTTGGTATGATTTCTGGATCGATTACCTTCTGAGAGATTGCATTGAGGAATGAACATACCTTCACAATGGCTAATCGAACGTTTTCCGATAGAAGCCCCCTCAATGCAACCGGAAGCAGTTGCGTCATAATCACGTGGCAGTCATGAGACTTTAGGTTCAGGAACTTTTTCTCTGCCATGTTTATTATTCCCTTTATATTCGACGAGAAGCCAGACGGTACCTTAATACTGAGCAGGCATTCAAAGAAGATTTCCTTCTCTTCTTTGGTAAGAGCGTAGCTTGCATGACCCTGATGTATGCCGTCTTTTCCGTGCATACATTGCTGGTCCTCCCGTGCCTCAGGTGTATCTTTTGTCTTCCCATACACGCCCAAGAAGCCAAGCAGGGTCACACAAAGATTCTTCGTCACGTGCATCACGTCGATTGCGGAGCGGACCTCTAGGTCTTTCCAATAGGGCAGGTCCCAAAATATAGATTTCTTCTTCCACACGGGTGCGCGTCCGTCAGCGTCATTCGGAACAGGTTGTCCACCAGGACCCTTTCCAAAGACCACCTTCAAATCCTTGACCATATCATGTGCATCAGCACTAGTACGGTGGCGAGGCTTCGTCCGGTGATCCGCCTCACCTTCAAAATGCTTGCCTTTCTTTCTTACGGGATGCCTGCTCGGAATAAATCGATGATGTCCCAGGTACACATTCTTCTTACAGTTAGCCAAATATATACTGTCGGTATCGTCCAAACAGTGCGTGCATGCGCAGTATCCCTTGTTTGTCTGTCCTGAAAGGTTACTGAGAGCAGGCCAATCATTGATGGTCATGAACAGCAACGCCTTTAGGTCAAATTCTTCCCCCATGTGCTCATCCCACGCACGTACACCTGTTCCATTCCACAGTTGTAAGAGTTCTTCAACTAATGGCCTTAGGTACACATCAATGTCGTTGCCGGGTTGCTTAGGGCCTTGGATGAGCACTGGCATCATAATGAACTTCCGCTTCATGCACAACCAAGGAGGAAGGTTATAAAAACATAGAGTCACAGGCCAGGTGCTATGGTTGCTGCTCTGCTCCCCAAAAGGATTAATGCCATCTGCTCTTAGACCAAACCATACGTTCCTTGCGTCATCTGCAAACTCCTTCCCGTACTTTCTTTCGATTTTTCTCCACTGTGACCCGTCAGCGGGTACTCTCAACTTTCCGTCTTTCTTACGGTCTTCTCTGTGCCATAACATCGCCTTGGCATGCTCTTTGTTTTGGAACAAACGTTTCAACCGTGGTATTATAGGAGCATACCACATCACCTTGGCAGGAATCTTCTTCCTGGGGCGCTCGCCCTCGACATCACCAGGGTCATCGCGGCTGATCTTATAGCGCAATGCACCGCATACTGGGAAAGTGTTCAAATCCTCGTACTCACCGCGGTAGAGGATGCAATCATTAGGGCATGCATGTATCTTCCGCACCTCTAACCCTAGAGGGCAGACAGCTTCTTTGCTTCGTACGTACTCTCGGGCAATTCGTTGTCCTTTGGAAGCATATTCTTTATCATTACCAGCAACTTTCCAAATCCCTTATCAGATACACCATTCCCTACCTTCCATTGTAGCAATTTCAGTGTGGTGCCCAGCTTTTTCTTGTCACCTACGCAATTTGGGTACACCAATTTTTTGTGATCCTCTAACATGCGCTGCAACTTCTTCTTCTCCAAATCACTTTCGCAGTTTCTCTTTGCATCGGCAATGGCCCGACCTAGACCATCAACGGGCTCATCCGATGCCTCTTCTTCAGCTTCTTCCCGCATTGCCGGCTCAGTTTCTTCCCGCATTACCGGCTCAGCTTCTTCCCTCATTGTTGTATCATCGTATTCAGGGAACCCATGGCCAGGATAGCTGTCGTCGTCCTCTTCTTCTTCATTGTCTTCCATCATAACCCCTCTTTCTTCATGCTTGGTCCAAACATTATAGTGGGGCATGAAACCGGACTCAAACAGGTGGACGTGAATGGTTCTTGACATAGAGTAATTGTGACCATTCTTACAGCCAGCACATGGACAAGGCATAAAACCATCCGCCCGCTTGTTTGCCTCAGCCGCAAGCAGAAAAGTACGCACACCATTAATGAACTCAGGAGAGCATCGGTCATCGTACATCCATTGACGGCTCATCTTCAATACACAACACCGAAAACACTAAATTAATACAATACGTAAAGTTCATACATAAAGATCATACAACACTTAAATGCAACAAACAAATAACTCTCTAGCTAAAGAATTTAAATGCAACAACAAATGCGATCAAGATCGCAACTAAGGTAACAATTGATCCAACAGCATAATGATACCAAGCCTCACTATGAATGGCATATTTTCTAATCTTTCTAATCTTCAAGCGCATTTTCTCCATCTTAATCTTGTGATCATCGACGACATCGGCAACATGCAACTCCAATTCCATCTTCTCCCCCTCAATTCTTTTCAATTTTTCCTTCAAATCCTCGTTTTCTCTTTCAACTAAATTTAACCTCTCGACAATAGGGTCGGTTGGAATTTCCGGTTCAACTACCTCCTACATAGAAATATCTATGTCAACTTGATGGACATAATTTGTCATAAACACGAAATGCAATGAATAGTTTTAAAAGAGAATATACCACATCCGAATCATAACCCGGACGAGGCCGACGGGGACGGATATCAAAACCATTGCACTATGTATAACAAACAACGTATGGGTAAGATAATTATACGAGTAACTATATATCCAAATCACACAAACATCAATTTTTTATATAAAACTTCATGAACAAGAGGCTCACCACAAGATGGTGCCGGCGACGGGACGTTGCGAGCGATCGACGGTGGTTACGACGGAGATTTAGAAGGTACTAAGTAAACCACACCTACATATGCAAACTAAGTGTTATTTTTGACCTCAAATTGCATATAAATCAAATACTAGCACATATATAATTCCTCCCAAATTACTAAACTCAAAAATCAATCACTATATAAAGCATTGCACGAGCTAATCTAGCAATGAGAGATGAAAGGACAAAGTTGCTAATCTTTGTGATCATTTGAATGGATGTGGGCCTTCAAATCTTGACAAATTTTGGGCAAAATGTGATGAGCTTGAGAGGAAGAGGGAAAAGAAAAGAGAGGAGAGGGGAAAGGGAAAGAACAGAGCGAACTCGGGTGGACGAAGGGTCTATGTAGGACGACCTTTAGTACCGGTTCGTAATACGACCCGGTACTAAAGGTGCTGGAGGGGCCCCAGACTGACAACATCCTGTCACCACTCACTTTAGTACCGGTTCATGGCACGAACCGGTGCTAAAGGTTCGTCACGAACCAGTAGTAATGAGAGCGGCCGGCTAGCCGTTGGAACCGGCACTAATGCACACATTAGTGCCGGCTCAAATTCAAACCGGCACTAATGTGCTTCATATTTGACCCTTTTTCTACTAGTGGTGGTATCGTGCACATGCATGAACATGCTCGACGTATGTACGTACGCACGCACTCACTTGCCACATGCACGCAGAGAGAGAGAGAAGAGAGAGAGGGGGGGAGATGAACGTAGCTCGTACGTAGGCGTAGTTTCGACGAAAAAGAGAAGAAGATAGATGAGTAGTATATACGTTCGCAAAATCCAAGACCAAGTGACCAAGTGGGATTCCTGCACGCACATGGATCAGTCCACATGCGAAGTTGACTCGGAAGAGTGTGGGCCTATCGAGAAAGTATATATGCATATATGTATACGTTGTGAGTTGGTGATGATGCCGATTATACTACGTAATCCAAGACAGGTCGTTGCAGTTGCATATCTTCCAAGATAGGTCGTTGGCTCCTTTTGAAGGAATCAGAGCGAGTAGCCGTCGACTTTTCCGTGATCCAAGGCAACGCGCGCGCCCGATCCGATCCTAGCCCGTGCTTTCCACAACGGTGACCCGGCGACGTCAACTCACGCCAAAACATGCATACGTTCACACATACTCACGCAGCTGACACAAAGGCATACACATACACACCTCCTCATACACATCTCCACATACTGTTGGAGTACTATTTATTTATTTCTTGTGGGAAAATGCATATACATGCTACTTCGATCGACTGAAGCTAGAGGAACATGCTTGCCATGGACGACCTAGCTAGCTAGGTCCCGGACTTTGCGTCAAGTGGGTGTTTTCTCTTCGTTTAATTAGCTTTGCTTGGTTGGGCAGGTTTTGGCAACGTCAAGCGCAACAACTTTGCGATATGCTAGACTTGCTAGCTGTACTGTGAAAATGTTAACTGATATTGGGACGTACCTGAACGATCGACGATCGATGCAGCCGGCTCAAGCTTCTCCATTAAGCATGGCTATGGCTCTCAGTTTCTGCAGGGATCTATCGAATAGTACTACCAAGTTCGCTTGCGTACGTTACGTGCACAACTAATAAAGCATGGCATGCATGATCGACGTGGACGCACGTACGCCAGTTTAAGTACCAGCACCACACTGATTGGTTCCATGCATGCATGAGTAGCGGGTAGATAATACTGATCCAGTTTTTTTTTTTTGAGAACTGATCCACTGTTTAGGAGTCAAAGAGAAACTTAATTATGCAGTTGCCCTTTTCCCTTGCGTACTCAGACCTAGCTAGGCAGCTTTTAGAAAGTGTGTGTGTTTTTTTCACTAGTAGAAAACAGGGCTTTGGTCACGGGGCAATATTTACATTAGTCCCGGTTCAGTCACGAACCAGGACTAATGTGAGCATTGGTCCCGGTTCGTGCGGCTAAGGCTTTAGTCCCAGTTCACCTGAGCCCTTTAGTCCCGGTTTGAGACACGAACCGAGACTAAAGGGTGTGATGCCCTTTAGTCCCGGTTTGTGTCTCAAACCGGGACTAAAGATTAGACCTTTAGTCCCGGTTTGAGACACGAACCGGGTCTAAAGGATGCGATGCCCTAAAGGTTCCATTTTTGCATCTACATCTACTAGTTATATTACTACATCTACTAGTTAGGAAAATTTAAAAACTTAAATTTGGACATGTTTTGCAAAAAATGTAGGGAAAATGTAAAACGGCTATAACTTTTGCATACGATGTCGGGAAAAAACGTATAATATATCAAAATGTTCGGAATGAAAATCCGCATCCGATGGAGACGACCTATGGCTTGTTTGCAAATTTTTAGAATTCTCAAATTCTAAAAGGAAAAAAAGTTATGCTCAAATTTCAGTTTTTTTTAAATTTTGTTAAACTGGTCAAACTATGGTCAAACTACTTATTCAAGAAGTATTAGTGTTACTAAATAACTATTCAAGAATATTAGTGTTACTAAATAATTATTTCAGTTTTTTTGAATTTTGGTCAACTATGGTCAAACTGTGGTCAAACTATGGTCAAACTGTGGTCAAACTACTTATTCAAGAAATATTAGTGTTACTAAATAATTATTGATTTTTAGAACAATAGTTTCAAACTCAAACAGTGAAATGTGTGACTTCATGCTCAAGCTAAATTCCTGAGGGTTAATATGATTGACATCTTACTATTGTTAGGAAAACAACAAGTGCAGACTTGGAAACGATGGAGAATAGAACCTGGAAGTTAAGCGTGCTCAAACTAGAGTAGTGAGAGGATAGGTGACCGTTCGGGAAGTTAGATGATTTGGAATGATGAGGGGTGAACCGGGACTAAAAGTGGACCTCCAGGCAGCCTCCATGTGAAGGGTCTTTAGTCCCGGTTCCAGTTAGAACCGGGACTAAAGGGACTAAAGGCCTTTTTTCTACTGGTGTTTGAACTTTTCAGAAAGCTTGCTACTACTCCGAATGGTCCTCGATCGGGCGCCAACCGCATTCATCAGGAGCCCACTCTTCGTTGTTTCTTCCCTAGACATATGTGGCTACCTAGGCTCTGCTAGCCCGGACACCCCGCCTAAACCATGAACGCCCAACGAGAGTGGACTCTGGGCAGGAAGGAATCCAATGACTTATCTTTGCTTGCAGGGTGGAGCAACGAATGTGGAAAAGCGCGCGTCGACGCGGAAAGAACGACGACCTTGTACGTACTCGAACGTTTGCCGTGAGCGCTAAGCAACGTCCGGGCCCGGCACCGGCACCGGCACAGGCACGGCGCCTTTGCTTCCGGTGGCGTAGATGCCGGGAGTAACGAACGGTTCGCTCGAGTTGCTCAGTCCCATGCATGCATGCCTTCCCACAGGAAACCGCATATACAATTGCTGATTTGTGTTCTGGCCCGGTGATGACCTCGACTCACCACGCTCCCATGCTAACCTCGTGCAACAGTCTGATACAAATTCACGCCACCACAACACAACACAACACACACGCCTAAGGCTGGATACAAAGACGCTCAAACAGCAACACCACCCCAAGCAACTTCAAGTAAGCATCAGGTGCACAAGAAGCATTGCTATGAAGTTGTCGAGGCCCTCAACCGTGGACAAGCCACCGCAATGAGAGAAAGTTGAGCATGACGAACCATGGGCTCTAAGGCGGTGCCTTTTAAAAAGGGAACGATGCCGGAACACCGCCACAGCCCAGCCCAAAAATCAGCGTTTCCCTCGGAGCACCACGACGAACAATGAGTAACCACGATGGCGCCTTCAAGAAGGGGACGACGCCAGAATACCGCCGCTGCCGGCCTGACAAGTCGGAATGGATTTTCTACCCTGCAAGCACTCACCGTCACCAAAATGTGGTACATGCTATAGAACCACCATCACCGAATGTCATACCCCGGCCACAACACCGCCCACACAACCATGGTCACCGCAAGGTGCTGGAGCCACGTGCCCCGCCAACGAGCACCCCGGATAACACCACTAGGGCCACCGCCCCAGCATCTGAGACCTTCCCTCGGCAATTGATACACAATACAAACATGGTCGACCGGAAAGAGGAAGAAGACCCCTCCTACCCAAGCAAACATCTGGGTAGGATCGGTGATCGCTCCAAACAAGGTATGTCGAAAGGGAGCTCTAGCAATTGCAAGATGTAGCCGTTGGACGCACAATATAGTGTCGTCACGGAGGATGAGGTGGCACCCCTGCCTCCCTCCACAAAGAACCCCTTCTGTCTCTGGCCATCCCCTGTTCGGCATGAGCAGAGCCCCCAAATCCACACCAAGACATTGCCTCTGCCTACCGAAGCCCATACATGTAGCAGCAGAGGAGGGAGAGTGCCCACCCAAGCCAACCGCAAATGACCGCTGTCGGAACACGTCCCGCCCCCACCGCAACAAGACACGGTCGACCACCATGGCTGCAGCCACGCCCTTGCAGACCACCACCACGCATCATCCCTGCTAGACTATTGTCACCACACTGCGCCGCCCACAACCACCCGAGGTCAAACTCGAAGGGTCTGGACAGAGATGCTGGAACACGCTGCCGCCTGATCTGCGTCTTTTGCAGCCGCTGCACCGCCAACGCCTCCCAGGACGCCAACACGACGCCACCATGGGCTTCCAGCTTTCCCCTTTCCATTGCTTTACTTCCATAACAGAAATAGTAAAATGTTCGGACATCAAGAGATACAAAGGAGGAAAAGGTAAAAGGGTGAGTTCGATGCATTATCAGGACATCCGTTGTGCACGCCCGGAAACGGCTCATGCACTACGAAGGTAAATTTCTGATAATACTACACTTAAACTATTGTGCAGGCCAAACTACACAAAACCTAACACTACAACAATTGATGCCTTGATCTTGGGCATCTCTACGTCATTCTTCAGCTCTGACTCCCTTTCTGTTTTTTGAAGACCTGCACAGTAAAAGGACATCGGGAAAGCGGTAAACACAATATCGAAAAGAGATTTGATCAATTTCTTCTCAAAGGTTGGCTTGTTGCGAGCTAGTCAAATGGCCCAACATATAGCAGCCAAGCCCACAATGTAAAGCTTATCACCACCAGGGGAAAAAGCATAACATCAAGCATAAAACTCCAAACATTATTAGGACAACAGTCAGTGTCGAAAGTAGATCCCATAGTGCATCAAACCACTCTAGCAACATGACCGATGACAAACAGGTGTTGCACAGTTTTGGGTTGATCACAAGACGAGCACGCAATATTACCAGGCCATGTCTTTCTACTCACCACATCTCTAGTTAACACAACATTTAAAAGAAACTGCCGAAGAAAGATTTGTATCATCAAAGGGACTTTAGCTTTCAAAATCCACTTAAAGTTAGCTCCATGAGCATCATTTTTAGGCCATTGGTATGTACTCCCTCCGTCCGGAAATACTTGTCCTAGGAATGGTTGTATCTAGACTTATTTTAGTTATAGATACATCCATTTTATCCATTTCTAAGACAAGTATTTCCGGACGGAGGGAGTAGATTTGGTAGTCAACCAACCTTTTTTATTCAACAACCAATACACCTAATCAGGTTCATCCTTCCTAGCCAAAGCATCAATCCTATTGACAATCTCATTCATTGAGCAATTAGTGCAAGAGACTGTCTACTTTGAAAGTCAACAACATGGTCTATATTGATGTACTCAACGGTACCGAGTTTCCCACAAATATCGAATAAGTCATGGTAATGTTCACTACTTCTTTTTGTTATCGATATATATCCAGCCAGATTCTAGCTTTATCCCCCATGTCTAAGAATATTTCACGGGCAGTCATATACAACCCCTGAACTTCCATGATGGAATTCCTACCAGGTGAATCTGTGGCTTGAGTTTTGATAGTAAAGCATTTGGCCTTGATAATTTGTTTCCACAACCCCTGTTTATAGGGGAAAGTACTACACAACAACCAAAAATATGCGCATAATTCAATACAAGAACACTATGGAGGTACAAATAACGATTATCTCACCAACAATGCATGCGGCAAAAATTAGAGGAATAAAGAGATGGTGAAGTTTTGCCAATTCCCATAGCTAGGTTATACCTCCCAGACACGAGAATTTGTCCTGGATGATCCGCTAATCTTGTGACAAAATGCACAAAACCTTCAAGGCATCCACGAGTACTGATCCCCGGGTACCGAGCTCGAATTCGCCCTATAGTGAGTCGTATTACAATTCACTGGCCGTCGTTTTACAACGTCGTGACTGGGAAAACCCTGGCGTTACCCAGTTGGTCGGGAGAGACTTTTTTGGTCCCTCCGGTGCTCCCCTCGCCCATATATAGGTGGAGGGGCGAGGGGTCAGTCGACCCAAGGAGGTGGAGTCCTACTAGGAGAGTCCTCTGGACCCAGGGATGTGGTGTCATACTAGAAGAGTCCTCTCCCGGGTTGCCTTGCCCGCCAAGGCACCTAGGGACTAGACGGCTTGGGCCATTTGTGGAGCCTTGCTCCCCAAGGCTAGGGAGCCGACCCACTAGAGGCCCTCTAGAATATTCTAAAAGCCTTTGAAACCTTTCAGAAGCTTCCGTGACCTTTCGGTAAGATCCGAGACACTCCTAGGTATCAATCGGACACTCTCGGAACCTCCTAAATACTTCTAGGGCCCACCTTCTGATAACACCCCGGACAATCCCGGGCATCACTTGGACACTCTCAGGACCTCTTGGAGTACTTCTGGGGCCCATACTCTCATTTGTCATTATCTCCGAAATATGGTTCAAATCTTAAAGAAAGTAAAGTGAGGAGATTAAGGTTGTAGGCAATGGGAAAAGATGGACTGGGATCTGCAGGTTCACTAGTGGCTTCTCTTCAAAAGAAATAATAAGGTGTGGTAAATAAATCACAGTTCTGTATCCATCAATTACAGTTTTTATGAGTATGATTATATATTGCATAACTAGATATAGACATCACATCTGGACCGTTAATCCAACAACATTAAGACCTCTATCCAGCATGCATCCCAAAGTATTAAGTAAAGAATAGAGTATTTCATTAAGTATGATGACATGATGTTTGATCATGTATAGTCTTCACCTTGTATTTAAAGGACAACTGGGCAATCATCTTTTTATCCTTAGTGACAACAATACAATACAAGCCTTGTCCACCTTTTGTCACCGTGGTAAATTATTTGCAAGATTGAATCCAACCAACATACACAATGTAAGCAAGATAATCCTACCCCCCGGAGACATAATTGCTTTCCCTGGTCCCAAGTTTCTAAATAATTTTTCTTCAATAAAGTCTCAATCTGACACCTTAATACCAACATAAATGGTAGATGTACCCAAGTATTTCACAGGAAATGTCCCTATAGTTGGCAACTAAAGATATCAACATGCGTTTTGCATTGTCATCATGTCCTCCCATGCACATGATTTCCTTTAAGGAACTATATGTTAAGGCCGGACATCAACTCAAACAAGTGCATGCCAAGTTTTATATCCACAACCTTATCTAGATCATAGGACAAACAAAGAACAGTGGCATCTGCATATTGCAGTATTGCCACACCATTAGAATTAAATAATCAGAATGACGAGTAATAAGCCCATTTCCAAAGCTCTAAGCACCATCCTAATCAAACAATCAGCTTCAAGATCATAAAGGAAGGATCCCCTTATCTAACTCCTTTTGCACTTTGGAAATATGGTCATGTTTCGTTATATTAAGTTTCACAATGACAGTCCCATCAAAAAACACTTGTTTAACCCATCTCACCATCTATCATCAAAGCCTCTCATCGTATGGAAATCAATCTGGAACTTCCAGACAACTTTGTTGTACGCCTTTTGGAAATCTACTTTTAAAATAATGCACGTTTGTTTCTTAACATGAGCATGATGCATCGCCTCATGAAGTATCATGATCCCAACCATAATATTTCTTTTCTTTATAAAAACTATTTGATGAATGCTAATGAGTTTCCTACTAACAAATTATGGACAACCCTCGGGTCACGAATATTGTACTACAATCACAAACACATCTATGTTGCTTTACAAAGTTGAACTTCAACCAAAGTTTAAAGCTTCAAATTTTTAATCTGAATTTTGACTATATGAACGACCAATTTGGTCTGAATTCCAACAATCTACTCAAGTAATTGTGTGAGGTTGATTTGATTTTGGCTGTATTAGATTATAATCGCTAATCTGTACTCAGAACATTCGCAACAGTTATGTGTAACGACTTCGAGAGTCCTGACAAGTTTTCAATAAATACAAAGCAAGTAGTGATTATGAGCAATCCTATGCTTAGTTTTCACGATCTGATGTAACCTACTCTTTTTAGACTTGTCAAACAAGCTATGGGCAATGTTCTGGTTACAGTAAACGTATACTATGACCACAAATACATTCAGTATTTTCTAGAAACAGATACACTCTGAATCTTCAAACTTGAAAACTGAATGTTGACAAAATGGTTTGTCACTTTGGTCTAAATTTTCCATAGCCAACTCAAGAAACTATGTACAATTTTCTTGTTTTTCTCTCAATTTTTTTTTATTTTGTGATACGTACTCCCTCTATTTTTATTTACTATGGATATTACCTTTGTCATAAGTAAAATTTCATAAGTTTGATAAAGTTTATAGAAAACAAGATAAACATTTACAATAACAATGTATATGGTGTGAAAATATATTTAATGATGGATCCAATAGTATTTATATATTTCTTCTCTATAAACTCAATCAAAGTTTACAAATTTTGACTTAAGACAAAGCTAATAAGAGTAAATAAAAATGAAAACAATACAATGCTTCTCAAATTGTGACCATTTTTTAATAAATATTAAGTAAGTGGTGATTATGAGCAATAATCCCGAGTTTAGTTATCGTGGGCTTAGGTAGTATGCTCTTTTTGACTAGTCAAACAAGTTGTGGGCAACGTTCAGGTCACCAAATTTGTATACTACGACTAGAGACACATTTAAGGTTTTTCTATAAAGAAACTCTCAACCAAAGTTTGAAGCTTCTCGCTTAAGTTACAAATTTTGACTAATGATTGGTCCATTTGGTTTGCATTTTTAATACCCACTCAAGTAACCGCATAATGTGACTTTCTTGATTTTTTTTAGTTATACACGCTTATTCATACTCGGAGCACCCCAATCGAGTTATGTGCAACAATTGCCCGTTTCATGATCGTTATTAGTAAATATTAAGCAAGTAGTGGTTATGAGCAATATTACGCTTAGTTTTCACGGGTTTGAGCAATCTACTCATTCCAGTCATGTCAAACAAGTTATGGGCAACAGGTCACCAAAATTGTATACTATGACCACAAACGTTTAAGTTATTTCTGGGAAGTTGAACTTCCAGCCAAAGTTTGAAGCTTCAAACTTGAAAACTGAATATTGACTAAATGGTTGGTCAATTTGGTCTGGATTTCCAAAAGTCCACTCAATCATGGCGTTTTTAAGCAACTACTCCCTCTATCCCATAATATAAGAACGTTAGTGTAGTGCCAAAAACGTTCTTATATTATGCGACGGAGGGAGTAGTACTACAAATGAACAATCCTACACTTTAGTTTTCATCGGTCCATGCAATGGAATACTCTTTTTCACACTGGTCAAATAAGTTATGGGCAGCATTTAGGCTGTCAAAATTGTATGGTATGACCACACAAGGTACCGACCAACCTGCAACAAATGATCAACCACTTGCCACACCACCACAAAGTTGTCCCCTTCAACAGCCGCCCCTTGACCCTGACCACTCTCTATATGGTGTCCAACACGTCCACTTCATTTTCCAGTGCCACCAGAGTACATTTCCTCTACTTATTTTGTCCACCTTTTATTAATTGCCCTTGTTTTTCTTCCAGTTTCATTCCGTTAGCATCGCTAACCCGTACACGGAGCATCCACTTTCATTTATGTGCAACGACTCCTCTCATCCTGGCAGTTTTTCAGTAAATATTAAGCAGGTGGTGATTATGAACAATCCTTTGCTTAGTTTCCGCGGGCTTCTGCAGTCTACTCTTTTTAGACTTGCCAAACAAGCTCTGGGCAATGTCCTGGTAACAAAAAATTTATATTGTGACCACAAATACATTTAAGTTATTTTTTAGAAGCCGAACTTTCTGCCAAAGTTGGACGGTTCAAACTTGAAACTGAATTTTGACTAAATGGTTGGTCAATTTGGTATGAACTTTCTAGAGTCCAGGCAAGAAACTATGTACAATTTCCTTGTTTTCCTCTTTGTTTTTTTTTGTTAATTTCTGATATGTACTCCCTCGTTTTTTACAGTGCATATCACCTTTGTTGTGAGGCAAAATTTATGAAGTGTGATCAAGTTTATGTAAAAATATATTCAATGATGAATCCAATATTATTGATTTGGTATTTTAGGTATTAATATTTTTTTCTCGATAAACTCAGTCAAAGTTTATGAAAATTGACTAAAGACAAAACTAATATGCGGAGCAAATAAAAACAAAGGGAGTACCATGCTTCCTCGAATCGTGACCATTTTTCAGTAAATATTGAACAAGTGCTAATTACAAGCAATCCTGGGTTTAATTCTCATGGGCTCATGCAATCTGCACTTTTTGACTAGTCAAACAATTTATGTGAAATGTTCATGTCATCAAAGTTTTTTTTTTGCGACGACTAGCACATTTGAGGTTTTTCTAGAAAGGAACTCTCAAATCTGACTAAATGGTTGGTCAAATTGGTCTCAATTTTCAACAGTCCAACTCAACTATACGACGGTTTTCATAAATGTTAAGCAAGTACAGTACTCTGATTATGAGCAATCTTACACTTTACTCTAGTTTTCATGGATCCGTGCAATGGAGTGCTCTTTTCCACACTAGTCAAACAAGTTATGGGCAACATTTGAGGCCACCAAAACTGCATGGCACGACCACAGACGCACTGACCATGCACGCAAGCTGCTTATCCACCACTTGCCCCACCAGCAGCCGTCCCCCTCACCGGCCGCCCCTCGACTCCGACCACTCCCTATCCAGCCCACTCAATTTTCCGGCCCGGCGCCACCCCATTACATTTCCTCCACTGGTTTCTGTCCGCCTTTTATTTTATTATTATTATTATTAATCGCCGCTGCATGCGGTGACGGAGACGGAGACGACGACGACGACGACGGTGACGGGCGCACGGGAAAGTTCAGCGTGGGGGAGACAGCGACGCGAGTGAGATAGGCGAATCCAGCCCGCACTGACTGCGCGCATCCGAGTCAAAACCGCACAGACCACAGAGTGGCAGAGTGCCCGTCCCTTTCCTCCCTCCGCCCCTCTGACTTTCCCCCGCCCCACCTCGCCTTCTTCACGTGTCCTCCCACCCCTCCGACCCCTCGCCCTCGCCCTCTTTCCGCCGCTCTCACGGAAATCTCGCGATTTGTTTCCGCTCGAGGTGGACTGGACGGGACAGATCTCCGCCGCCCCGCCGCCCTTGCTTCGCCACCGAGCTCTGCTCGCCGGGATTAACTTGAGTTTTCCCCCGTCGGGTTCCTGCAGTGTTTGACATCTCTGTGTTCTTGCGGCGCTGATTCCTCCGGCCGGCGGCGGCGCAAGGTGGCGGTGTGGGGTTTCGGCGGAGAATTGCTCGCCGTGGGCTAGCGGATTTTCATGCTCTTCAGGAAAGGAGCCGCCTTTCGCAGTTCCGCCGCCGCCGCCGCTCGCCGGTGATGGGGGCCCGCTGCGGCCTGCTCGGCTTCCTCCTGCTCGCCGCCGTCCTGCTTCGGGTCCGCGGCGCCCACTCCCTGAACCAGACGTGCGACGCCGATGACCTGGAGGCGCTCCGGGCCTTCTCCGACGGCCTGGAGGGGAAGGGCGCCGATGCCGGGCTGGCCGGGTGGGGGGCTGGTGACGGTGGGTCGTGCTGCTCATGGGCGGGCGTCTCCTGCGACCTCGGGAGGGTGGTTGGGCTGGATCTCTCCAACCGCAGCCTCCGCGGCGTCATCTCCCCCTCCGTCGCCTCCCTCGGCCGCCTCGCCGCGCTGAACCTCTCCCGGAACTCGTTCCGCGGCCAGGCGCCGGCGGGGCTCGGCCTGCTCCCCGGGCTGCGGGTGCTCGACCTCAGCGCCAACGCCCTCTCCGGCGCGTTCCCGCCGAGCGGCGGCGCCGCCGGCGGGTTCCCGGCGATTGAGGTGGTGAACGTCTCCTTCAATGAGTTCGCGGGGCCGCACCCTGCGTTCCCCGGCGCGGCGAACCTGACGGTCCTCGACATCTCCGGCAACCGCTTCTCCGGCGGCATCAACGCCACTGCGCTCTGCGGTGCCGCGCAGAACCTGACGGTCCTGCGGTTCTCGGGGAACGCATTCTCTGGCGATGTCCCAGCTGGCTTAGGCCGGTGCGAGGCGCTCTCCGAGCTCTCTCTCGACGGCAATGGCCTCGCGGGGAACCTCCCGCGTGACCTGTACACGATGCCTGAACTGCAGAGGCTAAGCTTACAGGACAACAACCTCTCCGGTGACCTCAACAACCTCGGTAACCTGTCGCAGCTTGTGCAGATTGACTTGTCATATAACAAATTCACTGGCTTCATCCCTGATGTGTTTGGGAAGTTGAAGAAGCTGGAGTCCTTAAACTTGGCAACCAATGGCTTCAATGGCACATTGCCCGGTTCGCTGTCAAGCTGTCCGATGCTGACAGTGGTCAGCGTAAGGAACAATTCGCTCTCCGGTGAGATCACACTCAACTTCAGCTTGCTGCCAAGGCTGAACACTTTCGATGCTGGGTCAAATAGGCTGAGTGGTAACATACCTGCTAGCCTTGCCCAGTGTGCCGAGCTGAAGACGCTGAACCTTGCAAGGAACAAGCTTGATGGGGAGATACCGGAGAGCTTCAAGAATTTGAGCTCACTGTTGTACCTGTCGCTGACAGGCAACGGCTTCACGAACCTATCATCGGCACTGCAGGTCTTGCAGGGCCTGCCCAGACTGACTAGCTTGGTGCTCACCAATAATTTTCATGGTGGTGAGATGATGCCAATGGATGGCATCAAAGGGTTCAAGAGCATGGAGGTGCTTGTCCTGGCAAACTGCGCGCTCACCGGCACAATTCCGCCTTGGCTGCAGACCTTGGAGAGCCTCAGTGTGCTGGACATTTCGTGGAACAAGCTGCATGGTAACATCCCCCCATGGTTAGGCAGCCTGAACAATCTCTTCTACATTGATCTGTCAAACAATTCGTTCACCGGGGAACTCCCCGAGAGCTTTACACGGATGAAGGGTCTGATTTCAAGTAATGGCTCGAGTGAGCGGGCATCGACAGAGTACATCCCATTATTTATCAAGAAGAATTCAACAGGAAAGGGTTTGCAGTACAACCAAGCCAGTAGCTTCCCGGCATCACTGTCCCTCTCCAACAACTTGCTTGCTGGGCCAATATTACCAGGCTTTGGTCATCTTGTGAAGCTTCATGTACTGGACCTCAGCTGGAACAACTTCTCGGGGCGAATTCCCGATGAGTTGTCAGACATGTCGAGCTTGGAAAAGTTGAAGTTGGCTCACAATGATCTCAGTGGGAGCATACCGTCATCTCTGACAAAGCTCAATTTCCTCTCCGACTTTGATGTGTCATACAATAATTTGACTGGGGATATCCCAACCGGGGGCCAGTTTTTGACATTCGCAAATGAAGGCTTTCTGGGCAATCCTGCGCTCTGCCTCCTTCGGAATGCCTCCTGCTCTGAGAAGGCTCGAGTTGTGGAAGCAGCGCACCGTAAGAAGAGCAAAGCCAGCCTTGCTGCACTTGGAGTAGGAACTGCAGTCGGGGTTATCTTTGTCTTGTGGATTACTTATGTGATTTTGGCAAGGGTTGTCCTTTCAAGAATGCACGAGCGCAATCCAAAGGCGGTTGCGAATGCTGAAGACTCCTCCTCAGGCTCTGCTAACTCAAGCTTGGTGCTGCTTTTCCAGAACAATAAAGATCTCAGCATTGAGGACATCTTGAAGTCCACGAACCACTTTGATCAAGCATACATAGTTGGATGTGGCGGTTTTGGCCTCGTCTACAAATCAACACTGCCAGATGGGCGCAGGGTCGCAATCAAGCGGCTTTCAGGTGACTACTCTCAGATTGAGAGGGAGTTCCAGGCCGAGGTGGAGACTCTTTCACGGGCCCAGCATGAGAACCTTGTGTTGCTGCAGGGGTACTGCAAGATCGGTAACGACAGGCTGCTCATCTACTCATACATGGAGAATGGCAGCTTGGATTACTGGCTTCACGAGAGGACGGATAGCGGCGCGCTGCTGGATTGGCAGAAGCGGCTGCGGATAGCTCAGGGTTCAGCAAAGGGGTTGGCATACCTGCACATGTCATGTGAGCCACACATACTGCACCGAGACATCAAGTCAAGCAACATCCTTCTGGATGAGAACTTTGAAGCCCATCTAGCCGACTTCGGACTGGCGAGGCTCGTCTGCGCATACGACACCCACGTCACCACCGATGTCGTTGGGACCCTGGGCTACATTCCTCCGGAGTACGCGCAGTCGCCCATCGCGACTTACAAGGGCGACATCTACAGCTTTGGCATCGTGCTGCTGGAGCTGCTCACCGGCCGGAGGCCTGTGGACATGTGCAGGCCCAAGGGGAGCAGGGACGTCGTGTCGTGGGTGCTTCAGATGAGGAAAGAGGACAGGGAGACTGAGGTTTTCCACCCGAATGTGCATGACAAGGCAAATGAAGGTGAGCTGCTGAGGGTGCTCGAGATTGCGTGCCTCTGCGTAACCGCTGCCCCCAAGTCAAGGCCGACATCGCAGCAGCTTGTCACCTGGCTCGACGACATTGCGGAAAACCGTAGCTTAATAATCCAGTGATGCATCACTTTCACTTCAGATATATAGTTCTGGTTTTTGCTTGAGCAGAGCATCAGTTTGGTGGTAGCGCCGTGAAATGGTTGGTTATTAGTGGTGTACATAAATATAATAGTACTGTTTTACATAGCGAGAAATACTGAGAAGTTTCTTTGTTTGCTACATATGCCCGCCTAAGTTTGGGCCTGAGCTTCCTCTTTTCCATAAAGGTGATCGCCAGAATGTCACAAAAAAGCTTTGTAGTTCTAAACCATCTGGATAATAATCAAGCGTTTTTATCTGAAGGTATCTGTTTTGTAACTTCAGTTACTTATGTCTGAATTTCTATTGTTTTATGTTTTCGAGTGAATTTAGGAACTTAATAGTTTGACACCGAGAGCCAAAGGATGCTGTGTTGTCTGCATGACCTTAGCCTTAGAGCATCTCCAGCCGTTGGCCCACCAGGGGGCACCTAAAATCGCCGCCTGGAGGTGAGCCGGCGCAAAAAAATGGCCTGGGGGCGAGTTGGTCCCCAGCTGCCGGCCCCAGGGCCGCCCCCAGACGCGTCTAAATTTTTTCGAAAAAGAAAGCGTTCGGCGAAGTTCGGCTAAACACGTCTAAATTTCGGCGAACTTTGGCATATATTAGACATGTTCGCGGCTTTTTACATAGCAAATATATTTCAAAAAGGAACTGGCTGAACGCGGAGTAGTCGCCGTCGTCGCCGCCATCCTCACCGCTGTCGTCATCGTCGGCTTTCTCCTCCTTGACGCGGCCATCCCTGGTGGACCCCTGACCAGCGTCGCTATGGCGGACTGGTGGCGGCGGCGCATCGTCGTCGTCGCTGTCTTCGAGGACGATGACTCCTCCTTCATCGCGGCCCCGGCGGCGCTGCTCGAAGCGCACTGGCGCTCCCTCGCCATCTTCAGGGAGTCCTTGCGCGCCCATTCCAGGGCCGCGTCGTCGTCGAGCTCCACGTCGCCGTGCTCCGTCTTCACGACGGGGAGACCCGGCCCCGTTTTCACCGGCGCGAGCCCTGGCTCCGTCTTTGGCTTGACGAAGCGCGGAGGAGCCGACGAGAAGGCGCGCCGGCCTCCCTCGTTGATGATGATGCCGGTGTTGCGAGTGCGCCGGCCGAGTGGCGTCTCCGCCGCGGGCTCGGCCTTGACGCCGAGCAGCGCCGGAGAGCCGGAGGAGTGGGAAGAAGAGTGTGAGGAGGAAGACGAGGAGGAGCCGAACCTCCTGGGCATCCATTGTCCGGCGCGTAGCCGATGGGCCGGGGCGGCCGCCCTCGCCGGGGGAGGGTATGCCAGCGGCGGGTTGTTGCCGCCCTCAAGGTGTGTCAGCACGCCCTCGAGCGTGCGGCCGGGGACGCCCCACCACAGGTGGCGTCCCTCGCTGTTCTTCGTGCCGCCCACCACCGGCGTCCCGTTGGTGGACGCCAGCCTCTACTGCTGACGGCGCTCGAAGTACGCCGTTCACGCCGCGTGGTTGTCGGCGGCATACTGGGGCAGGGCGAACTGCTCGTCGGTGAGGGAGGAGCGCACGATCTCTACCTCGGCGGCGAAGTAGGGGACGCGCGCCACGACGTCGGGCAACGGGGGAATGGGCACTCCCCCGTTGCTGAGCCTCCACCCCATCGGCCCGGCGCGCATGTCCGGCGGCGCCGGGATGTTGGCCTCGAACAGGAGCCACGACTCCTATTCGCGGAACGAGCGGCGGCTGAAGCCGTTGGCCGCCGCCTCGTCGCCGGGGAAACGTTCAGCCATCGGGGCTGTCGGAGTGAGGGAGGGCTCGGAGGCGGCGCATAGGAGAGGGAGAGGGAGGGCTCGGCGGCGGCGCACGGGAGAGGGAGAGGGAGGGCTCGGGTGGCGGCGCATGGGAGAGGGAGAGGGAGGGCTCGGGCGGCGGCGCACGGGAGAGGGAGAGGGAGGGCTCGGGCGGCGGCGCAGGGGAGAGGGAGAGGGGGGGCTCGGGCGGCGGCGCACGGGAGAGGGAGAGGGAGGGCTCGGGCGGCGGCGCACGGGAGAGGGAGAGGGAGGGCTCGGGCGGCGGCGCACAGGAGAGGTAGAGCTCGGCGGCTAGGGCTGGTGTGGCCAAAGGCGAGGGAGGCCACCGGCTTATATAGACGCGCCCGTGTGTATGCCGCGCCCGTGTGTACGTGTGCGCGGGAGGGGAGGCGTCGCCGCGCCGCCCCGTGACGCGCCGTCCGTGAGGAATCAATGGTAAGGCTGACCGGCGGCGGCAGCGCGGCAACCTTGGCATTGATTCCCGCGGGAACCGAGGCGATAAGGGCGACGAAGCACCCGTCTCGCTGACTCGGCTGGCCCGCGGTTGCTTCGCGCCAAAACAACTCGCCCCGGCGCCCCCGGGCGCCCCCCAGCGCGCCGGGTTCGGCCTGAGTCCGCCGGCGCTGATTTCGACCCAGGTGGCGAAAATCGGGCTCCTGGGGGCGCGACTGAGCCGTTTTTCGGTGCCGGCGCGAAAAAATCGCCTAGGAAGGCCTTTCTGAGGGCGCGGCTGGAGATGCTCTTAGTCTGCTATTTCTCAGTTTTTCCCTTGGCATATCTGTGTATTCTGTGATATTTTTTTGTAAATGTATTTTGTGACTTGACGAATGGCTGGAACTGAAGCTACAATGTTGTTCTAAACGAGTTTAACATCATGGAATATTATTTTTAACCAAAAAAATAAAATTGTTTTGTAGTTCTAAACCATCTGGGTGATGATTCAGCGTTTCTATCTGCAGCTATTTTACAGATTTTGTGGGCATCTGTTTTGTAACTTGAGTTACTGATATGGTATACATTTTTCTTAGTGGCTATTTTGCTGTAGTAACCTGCTAATACACGCCGTTTCATGCTCGCGAGCGAATTTACTAACTTGAAGGATCAAAACATCCATGCTCTGATGATATTCAATCTGCAAGGCACTCACTAAACTTGAAAGATCAAACATCCATCCTCTGGTGTTGTTGTCTGCACGTCCTTAGCCTTGGACTGCTATTTTTTTTCGTGTACATATATGTTTATTATGTTATCTGACTAGACTACTAGTTGGAACCGAAGATACAAAGTTGTTCCAGATGAATGACCAGACCAGGTGTTAAAACGCCAACGTGCCTACTCAAATGCTTTCAAATTGAAGTTAGTAACTAGGATATCTTGTTTCGTACCTCGAGTTCAACGTATGAAGCACTTGTTGCACTTGCCATCAAGCATAGTCCTCATGTTGCTGACCGTCTCTGACTCGGTACAGGTTTCAACTTAAAAAATGCTTAGCTTCCAACTTGAACTACTATGGCTGCAACTTTGAAATTGAAAAAAGGATTTAGGTTCCAACTTGATTAACTAGAGGTTTCAACCAAATAGCATCCATATATTAACCAAATTTTCGCATGTTTCAATTTGGTGAGTTAGAAATTTCAATCGAAGAACTCCAAGATTTCAACTAACTTCCAACATGTTTGTACTTTTGGATCCATAACTTCCAACCAAAGAACTCCAAGACTTCAACTAACTTTTAACAATATTTAGCTTGTGGAGCCATAGCTTCAACCACAAATAAAAATATCAGCCCTCAAATTTATTCTTGGATCCTAGTTTCAACTTCATGCAAACTGAATTTGATTTAGCAAGACAATAAAACATATCAAAAAATAAGGGGAAAACATTAATTCCAAGCCCAACTTAACCTCCCTAGTACGACGCGGAGAGCACTCCGACATTGCGAGATGAATCATTGTAGCAACATGAGGGGTTGGGAAACGATGTCCCACATAAGAAGACATCATGGTAACACATAGCGGAGCCATCATAAAAGCTCCCATGCAGGGTCTATGATGGCGCTCGAGGACAAGCGTTGACTGGAACAACATCTTGATTGTTGGTGGAGGTGGCATTAGGGGCATGAGGGCAGAATGGCCATTGCAACAAACTGCGAGAGTGACGACGAGCGCACAACGAACAACAATGCTAACGGGACATGGAGATGACAGAAAGAAATGACGAGCAAACCAGGAGAGATCGAGAGATTAAGGAAGGTCCCTGAAGAGAGAAGCCTCTAGTGAGATCAGTCTCCCGACCCCCACGTCGCCTCCCCGAGTGAGGCAACTGGGGGATCCCCTTCCCTCCTCCTAATCCCCTCCCGCCGTCGTCGGCGTAGGCCACCGGGCCTTGCTCGCGTGGTGCCGGCGGCGGTGGCCCCGTCCCCTTCCCTCAGGCGGCGATGCGGCTCGGGTGGTGACGGCCAGCGGCGGTGCACCCAGGCCGGCGATGGATCCGGCGGCGGTGCGTCTTCGCGGGCGGCGCGGCTCCGGGTGGCAAGGTGGCGGTGGCGCGGCTGCTTGGCTGAGGGGCGGCGCGATGGCTGGCGGCAGCGCAATTCCGACCCAGATCTAGGCCCTTTTGGGCCCCATATGGGTCTGGGCGGGCCTTACGTGGGCTTTGCAGCGTCATCTCCGACGGACGGAGATGTGGCTCGAGCTAGGGGTGGTGGTGACGACGGCGCGTGTACTGCAGCGCAACGACGGGAGCTTCATGAGCCCGCTTCGGGCTCGGTCGGGCAGGGGTGCCTGGTTTGCTCCTGAGCTACGTCCGACCGGTTACCGCCGAGGGTGGTGGAGGTTGTCCTCTCCCACGTGGCTGCTGACCCTGCTGCTCCTCGTTTCCGGCTGCTTCCTCTCGATCCCGCCGGTCTCGCTTCGCTTGTCACAGTGAGACGGCAATGGCGACTGCAAGACCGTGGTGGCGCATATTGGTGGATGGCAAGTATGGTGGAGCGTGATGGATCGTCTGGGGTCGTGGTTGGTTGGTGTTGGGAGAAATCCTAGTCGGCTTGTCCGTCACCGACGCGGCGACGCCCGTGGGCGCAGCCGTGCCTTCCCAAAGGGCGTCGGATATACCTCTTCCCCCACGACCCTTCGCGTACTGGGGGAAACCCTAGGACATGTCCGGACAGCAGCATCGTTGTCGTCGCGTTCCTTCTTGAAGGTGTTGCTTGGTATGCGGCGTTTCGGGGTGCTAGGAGCATGGTGGAATTCTCCGGTGGGCACAGCGGTTGCGAGTCATCTTCGTTTTTGTTGATCCGCCGTTGTCGGCATTTTTTCTTTTTGTATTTTCTCTGTCATTTCTTTTGAGCGTGCATGTGTTGCTTCCGCCCCGGCACCTATCGTTGGTTGTATCGATGTTGTTGCTTTGTAATATAAAGCGGGTGGAAACCCTTTTTCGGTAAGGAAGGTCCCTGAAGATAAAGGAAAAAATGTGGGACTGACACGCACATCTTGCCAGAATTGTTCATCCCACAAAGTAGAGAAGTCGATAAACTAATTTAAATTCAATATATTTGATATACAGAGAGAATCTAGATTGAGGACAAAGGTTTCCATTTGTTACAATTTGGAATCTTATATATCATTTCCAAGGTAACAACCCAAAATACACAAGGCACATAGGTGTTCATTTGTTATCATCAAACATCTCAACGCGGTCTTTCTAAGATAACTAGTGGTTGGGGCGCGCCCGTGGCGCGCCGCCTGAGGGGAAGCTGGGCGGTGCCAGGTTGGACGCGCCCCTTGCACTTTCCTATATGCAATACTTGGTGTTATTCCGTCAGACTCATGGCACAGGGAGATGTCAAATAATAACACAGTTGTGCAAAAGCAACACATTCAGAGAGGTTTCTAACTGAAACAATAAGACAGTTGTGCGAATGCAACACATTCAAGGACCGGATTCTTAGAGGTTACATGAACAACACATTCAAGGACCGGATTCTTAGAGGTTGCATGAACAACACATTCAAGGACCGGATTCTTAGAGGTTACATGAACAACACATTCAAGGACCGGATTCTTAGAGGTTACATGAACAACACATTCAAGGACCGGATTCTTAGAGGTTACATGAACAACACATTCAAGGACCGGATTCTTAGAGGTTACATGAACGACGATATAGATAATAAAGGAGAGGCATATTTCCTCACATCATACGGCAAAATTAAAAGGTCTTAGAGAAACAGGAAACACGGCACATGGATTCTATGCATAGACGATGGTATGGTCGTCAATGGCGCGTCCAGAGGCGTAGAACAACGAGACCATACAGACTCTTGGTGGCACGGTGCCTCTTCTTTGCAGCCTCAACACGAATATCCTGCAATCTCATCACGAGAATTATAAGCCACAACTTCAAATGCCCATACAATTTGTAGTTGCTTAAAAGAAAGCAAGCGAGTACTCAGGAGCTTTGGTTAAAACCCATCTAAACATAGATGAAAACTGGCAAACTATACATCCACTTACAACAGAGCAAAAGGAAAGAAAATTACACATGATTAAGTAATATAGATCATTCATGTTGGAACAAAGAGCGGACTAACTGACACAATGTGGTAACTAAATCATTCAATCCCTGAGACTGATTGGATGTCAATTTCTTTTACTGCCAGTACCTATTGGTAAATTAAACTACTAACCAGAGGAAATATTTAAGCAGCCCAATTACCTACCAGATTATTGTACTTACACTTCCTAAGTCAGCTGCTTATTTGCATTTCATTCAGTTACCTCAAATTGACGATCGGCCGTTCATAGGAGCCTCAGCAGGAGAATTGGTAGGCGTCATACTTTTTATTTTTGAGGCAAAAATGTTGAGCGGCGTCGAACTCTTCTCAGCAATGCCAACAAAAATCACGCTAGGAAAGTAGCACCACATTGGACACGTCCTTAGAAAAAACAAAAAAAATCCTTTCAGCAACAAAAAGAAAAACTTGATCATCTGGTGCTGGTGACATAGCAAAAACAAAATATGATCTCCAAACTTTTTTTAGATGTATCTCCAGAGTTTATATTGACCCTATATTGTTCTCAACAGACAAACTAATCTCAAGGTTTTCACGAGTAAAACTTGAAACGACTGAAACCAACAAATCCTAATTCTCAAGAGCCCTGTGCTTTCCACTATTGTTTATACAGCACCATGTTCCCTTGGGGACTCGACACAATACTGAACAAAGAGAGCAAGTTGGGCGGTGCCAGGTAGGAGGCACCCCTTCTATTTTCTTTTTTATAGTAGGTATTGTTATTGAATCATAGGCATATTAAGCAGCAAGAAGCCAAGATAAACCAGGAACAAAACTGAAAGTTCATTAGACACTTGATGGAACAAGTGGCACATGCATCTTGGCTCTAACATGACACAGATAAAGAGTACTGAAATCATCTCCATGAAAATAAGAAAAAGAAACATTGGTCGTGGATGGAGTGGCTGATCTTCAGCTCGAGCTCAATACATCCATTGTCCCAGATCCCGGGCCAGTGTTCGTCGTCGTTGTCGCCGCGGGTAACCATTGTATCTTTTTGAGCCTCGCCTCACATTTTCAATGCAAAATTCAGCCCATCATCTTGCAATTCCTCAATAATATCCTTGCCAAGTGCACCATATATATCTATTCTGGTATGGTTAAAGCTATAAAAGAAGCTGGGTACCTTTTCTTGGATGTCATCCTTGGATTGAAATCCAATGGAGCAGCTCTGTTGAGGGCATTGTTGGTGCTTCCACCTCCTTGGACCTTCAGAGTGAGGCTATAGATTTTGTCGTTTGAACCTAGGGCAGAGCAGGTGTATGAAATTGAACAAATCAAGAATAAAGGAAACATATCATGTCATAATTTCGTTTAGACAGTCTCTAAGTTCACATTGTGAATAATGAGTAAAAAAATTATCGAAGATGTCGCCTTTCGTTTTCAGTAGTTTCCCTTGAAATTTGAATCCATCAATACATGGATATGGTTTCTATTAACACCCAATCTGAAACAAAGCTAACTATAATAAATTAGAGAACATAATTTAATAGTTTTCAGTGATCTTACCAAAGAATTATAAAATGTTATTGCCACTGTACATCATACCTTTACTGGATTGATATTCATAATTATTTCACAGATGAACTGGGCTTTATTTAAATATTATATATTTTTGTGTTTCGTCAAAACCTAAAATATAACCTTGGCAAGAGGTATCCCTAAACCTACACAACCTCGGGTTGTAGTTCTGCCGATCTATCTCCTCTAACACCCACAGCAGACCTAAAATCAGTAAACGAAATGATGTATTTATACCAGGGATAATTCTCACGAAAACTATTTTCTTTTTTTTTCGAGAAAACGCAACAGACTTTGCGTTTCATTTCATTGAACAGGAAGACATCAGGGTACAACCTCCAGAAAGGAGGGACACACACACACACACACACACACACACATGACCGTCCTCACCAAGCAACTACAACTAGGTGAGGAGGTGCCCTCAACTACAGACACGCAACGACATTAGGCCTCGCCCAGCAGGGCGGCGTCACTGCCATTGCCAGAAAGCTCCAGGGAAGATTGCAGCTCCAGGACTGCCCAGGCCAACGTACCTCTCACCCATGTGACTAGAGAGTCGGCGGGTGAAGGGCAGAGCTCAACAGGAACTGGTGTAGCAATCTTTGGAGAAGCGCAGGCGCTGGCATACATTGCGATCCGCTCCCTGTGTAGCAGTCTATGCCAGAGCGATGCATCACCAGCCTCCATCTGCTGCATCAAACACCACTTGCAGCCAAAGCAGCGCCTACAAGAGGGGAACGGCGCTGAGACGCCGCCGCTGCTCGGTCCGGGAGGCCGGACCTGGTATTTCTCCCGGTGCTCGAGGAGGAGATCTGCTCAGGGTCATGCCAACGCCTCCAAGGAGGTGACGGCACCCTCGTGCGTCGCCGTTGACAGCACAGGCCATCGCCGCGCGGGGATTTCGCCCCGACCCATGAACAAGGACCTCAGATGAAATGGCAGACCGGACATGGAGAAGAATGTTGGAGAAGACCAACACACATGGAGGGATGCCTAGGAACGTTGTAGTCGCAGGAGGAGCACCGACCGGCGCAGCGCCAGCAGGCCGGCCACCGCCGGGAGCGCAACGAGTAGGCGACAACAGCCACCTGCACCGCGCCGTCGTCACGCCGGCCCGCAGCATCCGCCGCCAGGAACCGCCGGGGCACAGCAGAGCAGCAGCCGTCAAGGACCGCCGCGCGCATGCTCACCGGCCCGGCGGCTACCACCAGCGGCGGCCGGGAGGGATGGAAGGATGGGGACAGATGGGTTGGGGCAGAAACGCGCAGCCCAGATCTGGGCGCTCTCATCTCTGCCGCTCGCAGCAGCGGCCGGCCGCCGCCACAGCAGCGCCACCGCGCACGCGTTCCACATCATCACGGCCTCCCCGGAGCACAGACGACCGCCTGCCTCGCCACCGCGCGCTCCCGCCGCTCCAGCGCACAAACAGCAGCGCGCGAGCTCACGGACGAGGGCCCCGCCCTCCGGTATCCTCCGGCGACGGTGAGGGGAGTTTGAGGTGGCGGCTAGGGTTTCGCCACCCGAGTCGCCCCCTGGGAGCGACACGGGGGCCGGGGGGGGGGGGGGGGGGGGGGGAAAAAAAAAAAAACCTCTTTTTTTTGCCGGGGGGGGGGGGGGGGGGGGGGGGGGGGGGGGGGGGGGGAGGGAGGTAACATAATTAACACTCTTACTTCTGCACCAAAGTTCAACCTAAACTACCCAATCAAGAAGTCTCTTACACCTGCTCGCATGATGGGAGTTGTTTGAAGCTAACATTTAGCTGCATCGAAATGATATGCATCAACTACAATATACATTTTCATGAATGGGATTACATAAGCATTGAAAACTGTTAAATTACTATTTACAATTATTTGTATAAAACGACTCTTATTTTTACCATGCATGATATCCCTAATTGGAGAGTATATGTAGAATTTCTAAATGGAAGGATGGCTACCTTGAGTATACATAAAAAATAATGGCAGACAAGTGTAACTTCATGCTAGATGAGCTATCAGCATATGTATAGAAAAGTTGGTCAATTCGCTCTATTTCCTTTGAAACCGCTTTAGTGGGAACAGGAAAAATAATGGAAATGTAGCTTCAAATAGATCTAAGTAACCTGACAGAATTTAGCCTGCAAGGAAAAATTATGCATTTGGTAATTATAATGTGCAAGCAAAAATTATGCTTGTGGAAGAAGCAGAAGGAGAAGGCCGACACATAGCTTGACATAAACCAAATAACTAACAGAACATCCCATACTTCTGCTATAATGTGTATATTTAAGGCCTACGTATACCTTTGGCAACAAAGTTAAGAAGTCCAAAAATGGCTGATGGCATAGTAAGAGAAGCAACACTATACCATTGGCTACTTACCATCATAATGATTGCAAGGTATATAAGCAGAACAAATAAAACGTGAAGAGATTTCATCATTAACAAAGGACCAAAGCATTGTGCTGATATTAGCAATAAATAGGAAAGAGGATGCATGATATCATAATCTCACTTGGGGCAAAAATACTCACATCAAGCGATAGCAGCTACGGCACTCGGATGGTGATGATGTCCTTTGGTGCTCATGTTGCTGCCTGTCAACTTGCTTTACCAGTACAAGCCATCATATATGGGCCTCATGTCCTCCCCTCCGGTCTGCATTAATTTCTAGTTACTTCCCGGCCGGCTACGACAAGTATTATCAAATGTACGTATTTAGCAGTAGGAAATTAATATACATACACAGATCCTTTGATTCGCCTCCTTAATTTTCTACTCCTCTCATTTCCTCCTTTGCAACCCCCTCACCTTCAGATTCTGATCGCTCCTGAAAAGCAGAAGTGCAAAACGAAAAAATGAGTGTGTATTAGACTCTAGCATAGCAGTGAACTAATAAGATGAAATGGAATCAACAAGAGGAGATCAAGTAAACAGATTAAATATAAATATTAGCGCAGTCCAAGATCTAGATTATCATTGATCAGAATATGAACAGCCTGCTCAGTGGTTTCACAGTTATTATAGGTTCTGAATGAGACTTCGAAGATGATATATTGATATGAGATGACAAACCAACACAAAAAGGTTCCTACAGTAGTAGACAGGACAATTGAATATAGCATCATACATCAAATCTAAACCTAAATGAATCTAATAATCTACACACTGGGACTGTAACTGCAATTGCAAAACTAAATGTAAAAGCTTATGCAAAAATACATTGGATGTTACGTGAGCTAGACTCCCAGCTAGCATGCCAACCATCAAATGTGCAGCATGAGATACAACACTATCATCAGATTTCATTGCCAAATCCTGCAGGGCAAATATGCGAGCATGTTAGAAACTTTTCGACTACAGCAAGACAAAT
The DNA here is from genome assembly GCF_003073215.2 of Triticum urartu. Taxonomy (NCBI): domain Eukaryota; kingdom Viridiplantae; phylum Streptophyta; class Magnoliopsida; order Poales; family Poaceae; genus Triticum; species Triticum urartu. The sequence goes on along the minus strand of NC_053023.1, from coordinate 732,367,883 downwards.
GGCTGATAAACATGTACTTCTAGGGAAATAGTCCATGGCGTTCACCTTAAGAAAAAACTCCTTAGTAGTTAAGGTCACTCGGGTGCAGGCTCAGGGTTCATTTTAGTAATACAGTAATGAGCAAACGGCTGCTTCGAATACCTTGCCCAATTGAGACATTGCATATCCAGCAACGAACCTCACCAAGCTTGAATTGCCTGGCCTGACAAATTGCTGGGCTGCAGCACGCACGTCCGCATCTCACCATTCCCATCCGTGCTCAGCACCATCATCTCGACCTGCACTCTTTTAGTGCCTGGGCAAACATTACAGAGAATCAGGTTACATGGAGAAATGGTAGCAAACGAATGTGTCATGTCTCTCTTCCCCAGCTCGGCCTATGTCACAAGATAAATAATACAGTTGGAAAGGAATCAGTAAATAAGTTTTAGATAAAAGCCCCAGACCAGAAGAAAAATTACAACTGGAAAGGAGTCAGTAAATAAGTCGCAGATTGTAGTTAAAAGCACCAGACCCTAATCATGCACATCATGTCCTTGAAGCATCACATCCTTACAATTAATCTTCATATAGATTTGTTTTTCTTAGTAAGCCAGTCCCCACGCTGCACCTCTCCTTTTGCATATGTAACGACCATCAACCAAAATAGGTAAAAAAAAGGTAGATTGAGCACATCATACACCAAGAATCATAAACTAAAGCATGGATTGCGCAGAAAAATCAAAGAACAACCGAGAAGGAGTAGCAATACCTACGGGCGGGTTGGAGCCGGCGAGGTTGCCAGCGAGGACAACCAGCACTGGCCGAGGACACCCAATGTTTCCACCACCAGAATCGCCGCCTGCTGCTCCCCTAATTCCGCCGCCGACGATGCAGAGGCGTCCCGCGCGGCTGCCCGTGGCCGCGTCTGTCCCCCGCTCGAGATTGAGATCCTGGGATGGGGAGGGGTGGCAATGATGACAACCCTAGGCACGGTGAGAAGAGAGAGGATCCCAACTGCCAAGAGCCCAGAGAAGAGAAGTACCTGTTCGTCCCGAGCGCTCGCTTGGCGAGAAGGAGACCTACGGGCGGAGGTCCCTGCCGCTGCCGCAGACACGGTCGAGGTCGAGGTCGAGGTCGATGTCGGAGGCGGCGACGGCGGCGGTGAGGGCGCCCACCTTCTCCAGTGGCCAGTGATGGACGAGCAGGAATGGCGCCGGTGGCTGTGGCGGCGGCGGCGGAACCCTAGCCGCCGGTCGGGATGGGAAAGAAGGAGAGGAAGTTGCGTTGGGAAAAAAGAACTGCTTAGGAACGACGCGTTTTCTTTCGCCCTCTCTCACACACAGCCAGTACGCTCCCTCGCCATTGGCTGGCACTCACGGTGCGCCTCTGCCGACGTGGCACGCGCGAGGGAGCGCCCTTTGCGCCACCGTTAAAGGTTTTACTAGTGGTTGGGGCGCGCCCTAGACGCGCCTCCTGAGGCGTAACTGTGCGTACTTGTCTCGCTGTGACAATTCTTAACGTGTTTGTACAGTCCTAATGATTGCCAGTTGCTCAAAACAGATTAGGAGCAACATTCTTAAACATCTAAAGATAATTTCGAAATGTATGGAAGTTCAGTTGCATGAGTCTGGTGACAACATTCAAACAGAGAATTAGATAGTAGTTACTCACTCCAGTTCACAAAATTATGTCATTTTTGACATAATTTTAATGAGTGTTTGGAACATAGGAATATAAAAAGTTGGGGATGCTACTACAATGACAGTATTGTGCAACTGCCACTAGGTTATTCCTTCAACATTAAGAGCATGAGCAAGCATATAAGGCCTAAGGTGATACCCAATGTTATCTCAATCTCATCCGTGGCAGCTGGAAAACCACGCTGAGTTTGGCCTGCCAAAAAAAGATCCAAAATTATGACACATGAACCGAGCTCTTTTCCCTGTTACAGGTAGTATTTGTTCAAATTTTCATATGTCTGTTTCTTAAATGCATAAAACTTAGATTAACCCGGAGATTATTTCGCAACTACATCAACAAGAACAGTGTTCGGGTTCTCAGGTTTTTTTTAGAAAAGGAGGATGACCCCCCGGCCTCTGCATCTGGGGGATGCATGCGGCCATTTTATTAATTATTCTCACAAGACCTTACAAAGTCATACAACAGTAAGACTAAAGCCACCGTCTAAGCAACAATTGTCGCTACACCTATCCAATTGATGAAGAGGCGCTGATAGCCTCGGCCTAATACCAACAGACATCGCAACCAGACCTAACATCTAAGACTTGAGGTCCCAACCAGGACGCCTGCCAGGTATGGGCACCCACCAGTCCAGCGTGCTCCTCAACCAGGACGCCTGCCGGGTATGAGGCCGCCGCAGCCACTTGCCACCAATCCATCTTCAGAGCTGTACTGCTGCATCTACCTTGCACGGTCTAGCTACCGTCGACGCCACCACGACGCCAGACAGCTTCCTCCTCCTGCGCGAGTCCATCTCCGCGCATCGGACGCTGAGTCTCCACTGCGCCATGCCGCCGAGACCCACCGTCGATGATACCGTTGATGCCACACCACTCCACCTACATGCCATCTCGCGTCGACTCCGAACTACCAGCAACTCCACCACCCTGAGTAGTTCTCGTCCGACGCCTTCAGGAAGGAAACACGACACCAAAGTGCCATCGTCGCCCAAACAAAGGAACAGAGGCTTTCGCCTGCGCTCATGGCAGAGGTGGGGGGCGTATGATCCACACCGAAGCCTCCAGGAAGGGAATCGGCGCCGAGGGCGTCGACTTTGGTGCGGCCGCCATGCCGGCCTGGAGTTTCCCCCGGATCCATGCCCGCCCGCCAGATCCATCCAAGCAGTATTGGCGTCGACCGTAGTCGCTACCGTAGCCAGCACGAACCCAAGTAGATCGAGTCGGAGACGACGCCTCCCATGGAACTCCGGTTTGCCATCGAGGAGCCTCCGTAGCGCCGCCGCCTCATCTGCACCCGCGGGTGCCGCCCGCCAGGCAGGCCGCACCGCGCACCACCGACCGGGGTCGCCGCCCCGAGATCCCCGCGCCTCCCAAGGCACCGGTGGTCAGATCTGAAACAGATCGACCACGGCCACCATAGGAGCGCCCCGAACGGCCCCCCACGCGACCACCGGGGGAAACAGCTCCTGCCGTCGCCCCTAGAGTCCTCGCCGGCGTGCCCCGTCGCCAACGCGCCGCCAACTGCCGCCGAACGCCACCCGCGCCAGGTCCGGCCGCTGCGGGGAGGAGAGATCCCGCCGCCGCCGACGCCAACCGGGCTTTGCCCGGCGGCGGCGGGCAGGAGAGGTGGGAGAGGGAGCCGAGGGCTTGGCGGCGCTAGGGTTCCCCCCTGGTCGCCGCGCGGGGGCGACCCAGGGGAGAGGTGGGAGAGGGCAAAAAAGAGGGGGTCGATTCGGGTTTTCAGGTAATAAAGTGTTGACCATTAACATAGATACAAAAGCTCATAAGATCAGAACTTCACATAGTACATGAAGTTTTCTGAGAGTCATGCATAATAGAGAGGGTTGGCAATTTTCTGAACATGTCCTGGGGAAAGACAGATTTAGGATTTTGGGTCAATGTGGTTGTTGATCTGAACCTCAGCAGGGCATCTAATGAAAGAAGCATACCTGATGACTCCTTGCTTCCACTTGAAGATTCAGAATCACTCTTAAAATCATGGACAAGTTTTCCTTCAACATGCACATCTTGATCCACGTGACTGCATTCAACATGCACATCTTGATCCACATGTTTGCATGATACCAATACAGGTTGAGCGGGTTTAACACTCGCACCGCAGTAGCTGATGGTTCTTGGCTCAAAGATCTGTTGCAACAACCCCGGAACATGCACACCCCCCCCCCCCCCCCCCCCCCCCCCCCCGCCCTGTGAGGAAGAGATGCAATTAATTGAAAGCAGATTCAAATGGAAATAAATATAACAGAGTACAAGAGAGAAATGACACAATTGAATTTACTTGTGACTATATGAGCAACTTAAATGTAAATATAGGATTAGTAGAAGCTATATCCATATGGTCAAATGAATGAAAGCAAGCACACATTGCATTGGAATCGAATCTGTCATAGGTTGGCCCAAGTGTATTAAAAGAGTCAGAACATAACAATAGAACATTAGTTAGTTGTTCATTCATGATTAGAAAGTGAAAGTGAGAGGCATGAGCACCATGGCTCACAAAACTACAAGGACAATGGTGACAGACTCAAAGAAGTGAAGCAGGGAGCAGCCTAAGGGAATAGAGACAAGGATACGACTATGAGTTAAAGAAGATACAATGAATTACAGAATGTAATGATGTAGAGAAACGCGGTGATAATAAATAATTTCCTGAATAAAAAAGCAGATATACAATGTGGGGATTTCCCCCAGCCCTGGCCATGTCAAAATAGATTAAAATGCATGGGTGCTTAATTTTTTTGGAATGGATGTAAGGATATGTGTACTATAAAAAGCAGGGGGTATTTTCTTTTTCATCTGAACAAACAGGCAAGGTGCGCCTTTTGTATCACATATAATTGCAGCCGTCATCACAAAAAGTTGTTCGAGTGGGGATCAAAGATCGATGAAAACAATAGGTGCACACACCCTATCTGATGCATTAACACAATCTTCGTTTTACACTTATTTTTCAAAAAAGCTAATGTTACATTAGCTCCGTCTCGATTCGGTGCTACTCTAGAATTCAAAGAAATTTAGAGAGGCTGATCACATTTTTTGTTTGTCTAATGCCAAATTTTAATCATGCATCATGAAGGTGCAAACTAAGAGACGTCCAACAGATTTCCGAATATAATTTGTGTGACTACTTGTTGGGAAGAGATCACCATCATGTGACAAAACAAATACCCAAAATATGTTTCCATCAGATCACACAACCAAGATGTGCAGTCAAGCATGAGGTTGCAATGCAATGCAAGAACAAAGGATTACAGTAGGTTGGGTGGGTTGTGGTCAGCTGTGATGAGGACGGTGAGCCCGGCAGCGTCAACGCCGTAAGTTACCTGCTCCGTCGTGGACACTTACCCAAACATACTGGCACCTGACTTGCTGGAGATAAGAGACAAGATACGTATCTGGTCCTGAATGGACTCCCTCACAAAAGCGAGCCCATAAATAGGAGGTAAAAAAAGAAACAGAACAGAGTGCGAGTCCTCAAGAACCACATAACGACCATTTAAAAAAAAGCCACAAATCGATTCTCGCCTGATAGCTTGATTGTTCACAAGGGAGATAGCACAAAATCAAATCCATGAGTATGTAAACCCAACTATAAATCATCCAAGTTTAGGGTGGTTGAGTTCATGACCAAAAAAAGACATAAATACCAAGTCCAGATGGATTTTCATTCACATCAACACAATAGAGGAATATAAAAGAAAGAAGAACACTGTATAGTAGATAAGGAAATTTTGTGAATTTGTAGCATAGCAAAAGAGGGCTCAGTTTTGTCTTTGATCTTCAAGCCCAACACTCACATCTCTTGCTACATAACATACCCATCGCAATGTAAACGAACTGCCCTGGTTATCACTCGTCAGAATGACCATCCGAGGTGCAGAACATCCAACGTTACCGATGAATTGAACAGGCTGCAAGAGAGGTAATAAGGGTGGGCTCTAATTTAGTACCCAGAGGCACAACAGTCTTGATTGCTCAAGACATGCTTATTTCAGCCAGAGTCATCATCATCGCCCCTCATTTTTTACCGGAAAGGAGGTTGTACCCCCGGCCTTTGTTCACCAAGCAACATGACCCTGATATCCATCCATACATACACACATCCGTCCATCCATTAGCCTCAAGAGCTACTCATACCTGGCCTTGACCGACCAAACCTCCTGGTACGCATCAGAGAACACAGTACGTTTTCCAGTCCACGCCACAACCGAATCCAAGGCACGTCGTGGGGCTTGTCCAGCATGACCATGAGCTGGGACTGGAGGCGCAACATGACCTGGTACTCGTCGCCGCGGGCGGGGGCAGGGAGAGGTGACGCCCACCACGCGGTCCCTAGAGACCTCGTCGGCGCACCCGACACCGCAGCGGCTGCCCGAGCCCGGGCCTCCATGCCGGCGGCGACGCGGCATGGACGGGATCCCTGGCCCAGCGAGACGGAGGGATCCAAGGGCTTAGCCTCCTCATCGCCCAGTCACAAATATGTGAAAAATATTCAAACCATGCCAATCGTGAGCTCATGAGACAGCCATGTTGCAGGGCAACAGCCCCTTACCTAGTCCGGGCAGCGATTGCAAGAACATCAAGGTAAGATTGGGCGAAGCGCCGCAGCAGTCGTCGGGCTCGGGCACCACGAGGACCACCGTAGCATCAGCGCCGATCAACTGGTCACCATGCAAGCACAACAGAGGATTGAAATATCTGAATCAAACGTTTGCTGCAGCAAACTCAATGAATCGTCAACTGTAAAAAACTGAAGAAAACTTCATCCATTTTCTACAAAGGAGCCTGAACATCTATTTGTTTTGCTACTTTAACTGGTAGATGATATTCTCTACCAATGGATCATTGACTCTGAAAAAACTCGGAAGAAATGTTCACCCTTCTGTTCTTTATATTACAGATAAGATAGTCAGGAAGCGTTACTGAACCTAAACGTGTGTGTTTGTTTGGTTCTGTAACGTAAGTGATTGTGAGCAAGCAAATCATGAGAAGCACATGCCATATTCAGCAACAATGAGCTAATCTGATAGTGCAACTATAATAATTAAGATTCTACATTACATTCAATATCAGTTACTTCGTTATTCAACACCAGTACAGCAGTAAGAGAATTACAGACGTACTAAACATGATACTGCAAATTTTCCTTAAAGACGAACTCAAAATCTTATAAAATGACTTCGATATACTGTCTTAGTCTCTATATAGTATTCAATGCCAATGATATAGTCATGAAGAAGAGTGGCTTTTAGGGTACATACTATTGTCAGATTACTTGCTCTTTATTATTTTCTGTGATGTCGTCATATGGACCTGCAGCTGTCTCAATCATCTAACAAACTATTTGCTGCACCACTTCTAAAACTGGGAAGTTATTTGTTGTTTCTTTGTAGATCATTGTATTTTAAATGGCACAAACAAGATCAGTTCTCGTTTTAAAGTGCACACCGCAGCAGAACTGATTTCAAATCCACCTTCACACAGTCACAAATAACAATCTTGCTCAAAATCTCTAAGAAGAAAAATAAGAACCAACCGAACAATCTTGCTTGGAACCTTATACAAGAAAAGCCACAGTAAACTGGTATATGTTGTTTCTCTGTAGATAACTGAATTTCAAACGGCAGGAACAAGTTCAGTTAACGTCATTTCCTTTTGAAGTGTACAGCACAGCTCAATTGATTTCAAATCCATCTTTATACAGTGGCACATAACAATCTTTCTTAGAATATTTAGGAACAAAAAGAAGAACGAACCACCCATAAAACTTACTTCTAGATACGCTGGATACTGGCAAGGGGGCGTGGACCTCCTCGTCTATAGGCGTGGCGTCGAACACCACCTCGCACCCATTTGCCGCCCGCAGCCAAGCCGAACCGCGACGCCATCGACTGGACCATCATCTCCCTCCAGCGACAGCGGCTCCCTCTGCCCTGGGATGGCCGTCGCCCCTCAGCCATAAGGCAGCCCAGGTCGATGGCCCTCATGCCGGCCACCTCCATGGACCTGGAGTTGGATGTCCGCCGCTTAGTTCAGGCTTGAGAGGATAAAAAGGAGAAACGGGGCAAGAGAGGGGAGAGGGGGGCAGGCACTGGGAGAGGGAAGGGAAGATGAGGCGGTGGCGGCCGGCAAGCCAGTGGCGCCTCCGACGGCGGCAACCCTAGCTGCCGCAGCTCGAGGGTGGAAAGAGCGAGGGGAGGGGAAGTTGCGTGGGAGAAGCAAGGCACTATTCTCTCTCTCAATCCTTTCTCTTCCTACGGTGCACCGCTGCTGATGTGGCTATCGCGAGAGGGCGCCGTTTGCGCGACGGTGAATGGGTTTGATATGACCACAATACAAACAAAACAGCATGGTTCTCATTTTTTTAATCATGTATCATGTCAAAACCTCTCCAAGATAACAACTACAATCTAGACAAAAACACAATTGTTATCATTTGTTATCTTCTTTCATCTAATGCAACCTCTTCAAGAAAAATCCTTCAAGAAGTTTTTCGTTAGGGACAACCGTTAAGCCTCCCTCTTGAGGAACACGATGAACTAGGCTATTCCATCTACTATCAGCGATAGAATATATTTTTTGAAACGAGGCAAAAGACTTGCCATTTCATTGATTAAGAAGAAGAGAATTGCCCCGTTAATTGGCGGAAAACCGGGCTAAAACCGATACAACTCAACCCATATGACATGGGCACCACCGGCCAACCTGGCCACCGACATGAAACTCGGGGCTACAAGAAGAAAGACATCCGCCGAGGAGTCGCAAGCGTCATCGTCATCACCGGTTGCCTCGAACGGGCGACTCCGACTTCACCGTAGAGTTCCACCATCAAAGTCAACCCGCAAACAGCCGCCGAAGCCACGACGGCACATGCCAACAGTTGGCCACACGCGCAAGCAACCGTCAGTTCCGACTTTGACGACGAGCTTCGAAAGGGAAATATGTAGGACTTGCGCCAAGCGTGCCCAGGAAGGGCACCTCGGACACGCCGGGAAGAACCGACTACCGAAGTCCATGCTGCGACCCGAGCTCCTCTCAACGCCATCATCGTTGCCAAAACAGAAACCAACGCCCCGCCTCAGCAAGCCACGCAGCGAAGATGTCGCCATCCACCAGTCTCCAGTCGTAGCCGGCTCCGAGACGATGCCCCCAAGGAGGAAAAAGACACGAAGACGCCCCCCATCGCCCGATCCAGCTGATCTGAGGTTTCCCTCCGAAGCCAATGCCGTGGAGAGGAGGAGCACAGCTCCAAGACGACGCTTTCAAGAAAGGTCACGACACCCGCGGGCGCCGCCGTCGCCGGCTTCGATGAAGATTGGAACAAAGGATTTCTTCCAGAGTTGTGCCACCATCAATCGCCACCGACCGCCGCCCACGATCCACCATCCCAGCGGAGGTCGACCTCACTCTGACCGCGGGATCCCACGATCCACCGCGCCCAGATACGCACCACCCCCTGGCCGTAGCCGCCAACCACCACCGCAGCACCGTCCCGGCCACCACCATCGCAGCAACCACCTGCATCGCAAGGAGCAGCAACCAGAACGGAGCACCAAGGCGCCAGATCCAGATCGAACCGCTCGAGCGAAGCATCTGAGCAGGAGCCGGCACTCCACACGCAGCACACCTCGCGCTACAGGGACGCCAAGCCCGCCACACCCAGCAGTCGCTGCGCCCGCCGCGCGCCGGCCGCCGCCGCGCCCGCCGCCGGTCCGCGCCCCACGCGCGCATCCGAAGTCGCCGCGCACACGCACGCCGCCTGCGCACGCCGTCCACGCCCAGGCCGCGCCAGGAGCTCGGACCGAAGCCGCCGCCCCAGCACCCCTCCCTCCGCCCGCAGCCTACGCGGAGCTCCGCGCGCCGGCCGCCATCCGCCGCCCGCCGCCGCGAGCGCCCCCTCGCGAGCGCCCAGGAAACGACGGGGAGAAGAGGCCCCGCCGCCGCCGGATCCGCGCGGGCTTCGCCCGGCGGAGCCCACCGGCGACGGCGAGGGGAGTGAGTGGAAGGAGGGCGCGCGGTGGACGGGGCTGAGCCGCCGCTCGTGTCGCCCCAGGGAGGGAGCGACGCGAGGGCCAAGCCACCACTTCGACTTCTATACTCGCTCTGGTAGGATGTTACGAGAAAAATATGTCTGCAATAGAATATATTATACCTACTTCAGAAGTTTCATTACGTATGTTCTTACCACTTCCTTCATGTTTGGGTTGAGGCGGCATTGATGATCAATAATGGACTTACCATCGGCCTCCATATGGATTTTATGAGCGGAAAAAGTCCATTTTAAACCCTGAACTCGTAAAAGTTCGGCCGAAATGAACCCTCAAATCGAAATCCCGGTCGATTATACCCTAAACTATGTAATCTCGATCTAAATCAAACCTTCGAGTCGTTTGGATGGCCGGGATTGCTGGGATTTTGCTGAGGGCACACACCTCCACCCCGCTCGGCCGGCCAGCTTTATTTATTTTTTTCCGTTAAGAAATAAAATTTCACAAAGGGCGCTACACCTTGCTTCTGCTGGGCCGGCCCGCTTTTATTTTTTTATTAAAAAAAAGCGCACGGTGTGCCTTGAACATGCGACCACGTGCTGGTGTTGTTTAACTTTTTTCAACGTATATAAAAAATATTCAAAGTATATTTTTAAAGAATTCAACCTATTTAAAAAATCACATTTGTTTTCAAGAATTGTTGAAAACTTTAAAGAAAAGAGAAATATGTCGCGATACATTGTACTTTAAAATTGGCGCTGCAATATAGACGTACTGAGTAGGTAGCTAGCGTGGTTGCCGTCGCTGCTATTTATCTACTTTTTCAAATTTTGTTCACAATTTTAAATTGTTCAGTGTACATCAAAAAATGTTCAACGGGTATTTAAATGGTTTTGCAGCGCATATAAAAAATTGTTCAATGTATAATCACAAAAATGGTTTTTCAGTTAATTTTTTTCAGATTATATTACAAAAATGTTCAATGTAAAAAAATTGTTCATCGTATATCATAAAAATGTATAATATGTTTTAAATTATTTCAATGTATATCACAAAAATGTTCGCTGTGTAGTTAAAAATTGGTCATCGCACACCTAAAAAATGTTGAATTATTTGAGAATCGTTCGTCGTATATAATTTTTTGTTCATGTTTTCAATAATTGTTCACGTTTCAACAGTTTGTTTGAGTTTTAAATTTCTTCAAGAAAACATTTTTCATTTTTTTGAAGGAAGATTAAAAAAAGGGATCTGTCGCTGACCATATACTTTAAACTTACGCTGTACTGTAATATCAATCCCAATCGATAGCCGCACTGGCTGGCGTCGCGGCTATCCAGCGAAAGGTCGCCTGTTCAAATTCAACCAGCCGCACAACTTTTTAGTTCGTTACATTTTTTTCCCGTATGTTCGCTCGTTTCCTGGCAATGGGCCGGACCGTTTGCGCGAGCCCTACAGGAGCATTTTTATTTTAACTACACAGCGAACATTTTTGTGATATAATCTTCGAGCGTTGTGATATAATTTTTATTTTAACTACAGCCGCAGTTCTGCGGCTAAAGAGCAACAGAAAAAATAAAGACAAATATGTTTGAGCAAACAAAAGAATAAATGGGCTGGCCCAACGCAGAGGAGGCCCACTAGCTAGACAAATCCCGGTTGACATTTGTCAGGGTTTGATTTAGACCGGGATTGCATTGTTCAGGGTGCAATCGACCGGGATTTCGACTTGGGGTTCGTTTCGCCGAACGTCTACGAGTTCAGGGTTTAAAATAGACTTTTTCCTTTTATGAGCACATAAAGATGGATTGATTCCCTTGAGATCATCCAAAATATCACCAATAGTTGTCTGGGAGCTCTCAAGACCTCCATAATCTCTTTTCTTCCTTTTCTGGAAGGTTAGCATAAATAGCGTGATATACTTTATTTTAATCAAGAAAGGTGTACTTGACTGTGTTAGGTAAATGTTTTAATTCAAACACAGGATCTCCCTTTGGGGGAGGCCTAGGTTTTCCCAATGGATCATGTGGAATATTAACTTTCAAGAGTGGTGGCTCAAAATAAAATGCTCCACTAGTTAGTCTTCTCTCATCATGATTAATTAAAAAAATGATGTTTAGTTAAATATATTACTCAAGCGGATCACTTGGAGGAATACCTATAGAAGCAATAAGTGCTAATTCATCCTTTGTTGAACTATCTCCAATGATACGTTGATTAGAGAATCTAGCGAAATTAAATTCAGAATGATCATCACCAAATTTAACGATCAACCACAATAGTAATTGTATGCAAGAAAGCTCTACCAAACAATATATGACAAAATCTATCATGTGGTTCTTCAAGCGTTAGAAAACCACTACAATATACTTAGTTCTACCGCAAAGAACTACAACATCTTTTACTATTCTTCTTGGGTGAACATAAGATGTATCATTTAGTTGGACCACAATATATATCAGCTCTTTCATTTTCCAGAGGTGATATGTCTTCAACAATTTCTTTATAAAGTGCAAAAATAAATGGCACACTAGCACATATATCACATAAACCATGATGACATTGAATTTTGTTTTTCATTTTTCTCCGTGTTACTTTATTTTAGGCTATCTTTATTCCTTTTTCTTTCTCTATTAAAATTCATGAAATCTCTTAAAACAATGCATGTTAAAAAAATCATGAACATGTTTTTAGAAATTCACGAACAAAATCCTAAACATTTTTTAACATTTTATCAATAAAAAAACATGAAAATTTTAAAGCAATGCAGATACATTTTTTTGAAAAATCATGAACATATTATATTTTTTAATTATTTTTAAAATTCATGAACTGCATAAAAATTGGAAAAGAAAAAAAAGACCCCGCACGATGCCGGCCCAAAGCCTTACATGTTTGCTCGTTGTCCCGGGTGGAGAACTCTCATTTGAGGCTTAGAGCATCTCTAGCAGACCCAGTATAACGCCGACCCGCATAATGAGTTTACAGTTTGCGGAAAAGGGGCTATGCGGGCCGGCGCAGGCGAGGTCAGAGTCAGACCCGCAAAACAGACCCGTAAAAAAAGATATTTGCAGAAGATGCTCTTTTACGGGTCAGCTACGTGGGGTGTGCTCGGGCACCACCGCGTTGACCCGCAAACCGAAGACTCCCAATGAGCGAATTTGACAGCGACTCCGACAATTGAGTTCAAATTCAAACAATAGAACACAGTTCGCGCGCAAATAAAAGCTTACTTTTGTAGGACAAATGCAAAAGGAGTTCACGCAAAAGTTACGACCACGTCCGGCATCATCTTGGTCGATCTTCACTCCGCACCACCTCCATCGAGGTCATCGCCGCCTCCGAATCCACCTCTGGCACCGAAATCACCGGCAGGCGCACTGAATGCATCGGCGACATTGGTTCCAAATCCCGTTGAGGAAACATCTCCGGCACTGTAACACACACTGGCCAACGCAAGCATCCTCCGCTTCAAGATGTCTCTTCTTTCCATATCATGCCATTCTTTGGTGAGGTCGTCCATGTCATTGTGGTTCAATGTCATGTTCTTATTCTCATCGGCAAACAGCTTGGACATGGCTCTGTTCTCAGCGGCACATGTTCTTCTCTCCTCAATGGCCGCCTTGCGCAGCCCCTCGTCCTTGAGAAATTGCCACTTTTCTTGTTTCTCTCGTGCCTTCTTCTCAGCCAACTCTTTCTTTGTCTCCAACGTCTTCGTTAACATCAACTCATTTGATTGCACCATGGCATCTATCTTGTCCCGCAAGCTCGATGCTTCGTGCTCTCTCTTGATCTTCTCCTTTGTCTTCTTGTCACCATCGGGCTTGTTCAAGTTTCTTGGGCCATCATCATCTTCATCTTCATCCATGTTCGTAAGTGAACCTCTCTTTGGTGGAGATTCTTTGTCAATCAACTTCCACTTGTCGCACTCTTTGAACAAGTCCCAACAATGCTCTAGTTTGAAAAATTTGCCTTCCGAAGCTTCCATGTCTTTATATCTTTGTTGGGCAATTTTGTCCTACACAATTAAAACAAAGTCAAATGACGCAGACACTTCATATGGTACAAATGATTTGCATAACTTGGGACGTGAAAATGAACTCACATAGTCGGATTCCACGGTTCCACTTGGAGGGCATTGCGAACTTGTTCCAAGCAAGCAGCCCAACGGCTATAAATCGGCTTGATCACGTCCCAACGACCTTGGAAGGTGCGTGGAGTCCTATTGGGATACCTTGCCATCATGCGAAAGTATTGATCTTCGATCCTTTGCCAATACCTCTCGGCGGTTTTGAGACGTACCCGTGCAAGCATCAAGAGACACCGCACTCCAAGCCTTGATTAAGATTTGATCTTCCAAGATTGTGTAGTTCTTCGATCTCACGTTTTTTTGCTTGTGCTTGCTCATATGCCCCTCATCTATTTCCTCCAATTCATCTTCACCACCGTGATCATCCATGCCACCCTCCGTTTCATTGTAATCGAATTCAGCGAACGGGGCTTGATCGATGTCAACGGCGTTGGTGTCCAACAACTTCACGAACTCGGCAGTGGCATTGTTCGAACCACCGCTATAGTGAGCGACAACAAGTCACGAGCTACCGCAAATGTTGAAAAGCAAAGAAAATAGAAGGGATCAAAGAGGCATACCTTCCGGCCATTTCGTCGAACACCTCGCTAGCGGTGGAAGCAGCGCCGTTGAATGGCATCACCGGGGAACCTCTTGCCGGGGCGGAGGGAGTGGATGAAGGCACCGGCCTCTTTGTAGGAATCTTCTTCCGCTTCACGCCCGAGACCTTGCCGACCTTCTCCGCTGCCGGCAGGGATCGCGCAGCAGCGTTGGCGCCCGGAGCGCGGGCCTTCCCGGCGGGGCTAGCCGGATTCCCACCCTGCACTACCACGTTGCCCTGCCGCTTGCGGGCAGGCGCAGTGGTGCCTTGAGCGACGGCGAGGGCAACATGGACGGCGACGAGATTCGCTGGAAGGGATTGCGCATGCGCGACCTCAACGGTGACGGGGGACGGCTGGGAGGCTTCCCTGGCGGCGAACTTCTAGGGAAGATGCACCGGAGCGGGCGGTGGCGGGGCGGTGGCGGTGGAGGGGCAGGAACGGCCGTGCGGAAATTTTCCTCACGCCAAATCTCGCTGCAAATAGGGGCCGAGCTCGGGTCGGCCTCCCACCCCATGAATCTAAATGTTGAGGGATATCTTTTGCCGCGCCCCGCAAAACATTTTACGGGTCGGCCTCCCACCCCGTGAATCTAAAAGTTGAGGGAGATCTTTTGCCGCGCCCCGCAAATCATTTTACGGGTCGGACGCGTTTGCGGTGTCTGATCGGGCCGGATTTTCCGCGCCGACCCGTATTTTGTCGGTTATTTTGTGTGTCGCGGCTTTATACGGGGTCTGCTAGAGATGCTCTTATTGCGTCAAATTTGAGGGAAAACATACATGGTTTGTGTGAGCATGCTAACCAAGTCCACCTGTCAAGTTTTTTACTCTTCCAGTAATTTTTTGGCTCACTCTTCTTTCTTGGGTTAGTTATTAATTATTTTTCCAGTAAAACATGAATATTGAGAAACAAAGATGAAATCTTTTTAAAATACTTTTTTCCAATAAGTTTGTGGCTACTAAAAAAATAACAAAATAAAAAATGTTCACATATCTGGAAAAACATTCTTATTTGAAAAAAATGTTTGCCAATTAAAAATTTATGTTTTAAAATAATACTCACAAATTGTACAAATATATAAGAATTTTGAAAACATTAATGAATCTAGAAAATGTTCATGAATTTTAAAAATATCATAATTTTTAAAAAATGTTCTTGTATTGAACACCCACCCTCCAGTGCTTTAGGGCCCATTTGGTATCGCTGAGCGCATAGCAAGGCTATGGCCCAGACGTACGTGTGATTTGGCCGTTTCGCTCGGCGTGCCATTTTCCCCTAAAAAAGCATATCTTGCGTGTAACTGTGAACGATTCATAGATTGTTTGAGTTGTCAAATTAGAAAAAAATTTGAGTTCATTCGTGTGCGTATCCATAGAATAGGTAATTAGCAACTGATCTATTCCAAGGCGAATTGATTGGTGAGATGGTGAAGGACTGGTTGGACCGAAGGATGAAAAGAGACATTTATATCATAACTAATATGAAGAAATCATGTTTTATAGTAAATATTTTTACTTTTTATGGCATCGGTGACAATTACATCATAACTAATATTATTACAAAATTAAGTATATAATATTTATTCCTTTTTTATTTACTTCTAACAATATTAAAACATAACCATGTCTGAAGTATTAAAATCAAAGTTAAATGTATACATTTCAATTTCAAAAGTCTTGTTTGAAGTATATACATTTTAAAAGCTAGATCATTTAAAATACACGAGTACTAAGGTAGAACTATGTTTTATTATGAACTTAATTATAGGTAAACCAAGAAATAATAACACACGACAAAATCACATTCAATTCATAGAGAGATGAAGTTATGCCGTTTATATTTGTATTTTGTCTCCATATTTGTTTTAGTGTCTTTATAAATGAATGGCCTCTCAAGTTCCCCCTCGCGCCGCCTTCCCCCGGGCGGCGCCAGGGGCCCTGAAACCCTAGCGCTGCCAGCACCTCCTTGCCGCCCCCTCCTGCCGCCGCTGCCGCCGGCGTGGGCCGCGGTGGCGGCGGGCCCGGTGCCAAAGGTTTCTGGGCGGGTGGATGTGGCGGATCCCATCTGAGGCAGCGGGGGCGGCCCTTCTCATGCGATCCAACGGCGGCGGCTAGGACGGTGAATCCGGGCTGTGCGGCGGGGGCCGGAGCACCATCGCCGGCGGAGCGGCGGCCCTGCATGGACGGAGACGGTGGCAGCGCCCCATTCGGCGGGGTGGGCTGTCCTAGTCGTGATGGTGATGGCGGTTACTGCAGATCCAACGCCCCGTTTGGATCCGTCGCGGGGAGGCCTTCCGCCGACCGGCGGCGCGTGGAGGGACCGGTGAGGAGATGCCGGATCTCCGCCGGAGTACCGACGGCGACATACGTCTTCGTGGCTCGGTTCCGCTCGGTTTCAGCCAGCCACGAGGTCGGAAAGACGTGGCTTCCGGTGAAAATCGCGCCTGACTGCGGTCTTGGCGGACGATGGCGGCGTCTCAGACGTCGTTCCCTTCTGGAGGCATCGTCGTGTAACATCCCGATTCTCGGAATGTTTAAGAAAAAGTTTTCCAAAAATCAGGGCGAGAAAATTTTGTTTGCTTTATTGGTTAACAAAGCTTAAATTGGACCTTTATAATTTGGAGGATTTAATTTGAACTAATGCCAACTTAAATTAAACTTTTGATTTTGTTCTTTACTTTAAGTTGGGTTTTATTTTTCTTGTCTTCGGCATATTAATTATGCGCGTTTGTATATTTGGAACTTCATTTGATTTTGTTGATCTTTTATTCCTTCTTTTAGATTTTCCTATTAGAACAAAATCTAGTTCGTTTGTTTGTTCAAACTCTGGCAGAATTTCCCAACACATCTATCTCTTCCATATGAGCAGCCCACTTTTTCTTTTCCCAAACTGCATGGGCCTAACCCAATGTGTTTTCATTTCTCTCCCATTCACTATTTCCTTTCCACCTGGGCCTTAGCCCATTTCCATCAGGTTGTGGCTAAACCCTTCTCACCTACTCATCTTTACACATAAGGAACAGCGATAAAAAAGTTTTCTACCCTCGAGTTTAGGGTTTCTCGTCTCTGGCGGCGCTCCTCCGCCGCCTAGAGATTTTCTACCGTCCGTCGACCGGATCCCACCGTGCTGCTCGTCCGGGCCTGCGGCGGGGGCTCATCAGGGCGGATCGCATGGTTCCTTGGCTGTTGGCTCGCAGTAGACGAGGCGCGAACCCTAGATGGCGGCAGATGCGGGATCATCTTCTGCGGGCTGGAAGGGGAAGAATCTTGAAGAGATGCTGCAACACCTTGATCTGCAGGACGACGAGTTGGATGACGTGGTTGTGGGGCAGGAAGATCTGAAGAAGTACGAAGCAGATGCAAGATGGCTAGCGATCGGGAAGGTAAACACAACTAGGGTTTTCAGCTCATCGTCGATGTTTGAGACCATGAAATCAGTTTGGGGATTAGCGCATGTACCCAAGTACAGGGAGGCTGGGGAAAATCTTTATATCTTCCAGATGTTCTGTTTGGGGGATTGGAAGAAGGTTGTTCATGGTGGACCTTGGCTGTTTCGCGGGATGGGTATGCTCATCGAAGATTATGATGGAAAGCAGGAACCAACATCCTATGTCTTTGATGGTCTTTATGTTTGGGCTCAGATACACAATATACCAGAGCTATACAGGAAACCTGAGGTAGTGGATCAACGAGCACGACGTATTGGTCGGGTTAAGGAAACTCATCTCTCCCCTAGGCTCTTCTATGAGGGAGATTATGTCAGAGTTCGTGCAAGGGTTCTGGTGAACAAACCCTTAACCAGGGTAACGCCGCTTAATGTGGCGGGCGAAGGAAGGAAGTTCCTCCCTGTAAAGTACGAGAAGATACCGTATTTCTGTCAAGTTTGTGGTTTCATGGGTCATAACCATGAGGAGTGCGGTGATGGAGTTTGGGAGGCTAAAGACAAGCAGTGGGAAAGTTGGATGTTAGCAAAGAGAAGGGAGACAACACCAGATCAGCAAGGAGGAGGCCGTTCCTCGCGCGGTGGCCGCTCGGGAGGTAGAGGCAGAGGCGGGACTGGCAGGGGAGCCCCCCAGGCTCGGCCAGCATCACCGTGCAAAAGATCATCACAAGAGGCCGGGCTGGATGAGGACGAAGAGGCTGGGGAAGATGTCACAAGCCCGCTAAAACCAGCAACTATACCGGAGGGCGAGGAACAGAGAACAGAAGCACCGGCAGTGCGCCGAAATCTTAACTTTGTTTCGGCTGAAAATCCACATGATCAGGCATTGAACTCAGTGGCACAAGGTTCTGGAGCAGCTAATAAGTCACAAGCAAATGAAAACCAAGCCCTAGTGATGGTTCCACCACTCCCTCCTGCATATGTATCTCCCAGGGATGCTAAGAAGGCGAAAAAGTCAGATTCACCAGTGAAGCAAAACAAGAACAAGATGGCATTATTGGCGGGCTCCGAGCCGGGGCGCCGCCAGGCCCAATGAAATTCTTAAGTTGGAACTGTCATGGGATTGGCGATCCCGCGACAGTTCGCGAACTCCGCGATCTAGTGGAGATAAGTTCGCCTGTTATCCTGTGTTTAGTGGAAACTCAGCTGCAAAAGAGTCGTGTTGAAGGTCTTCGTTTTTCTTTAGGTTATGATTTCAGCTTTGGAGTTGGTAGTAGTGGCCGCAGTGGCGGCCTTTGTATCTTTTGGAAAAATTCCGTGGATGTTGCAATAAAAAACTTTTCTGAGTATCATGTGGATGCCTGGGTTACAGAACCAGGGAGGGATCAATGGAGGCTGTCGTGTTTCTACGGAGAAGCAACCCGAAGTCTTCGGTACAAGACTTGGGATACTATGAAATGGCTTAGGGGAGAGAGCTCTCTACCATGGATGTGCATTGGAGATTTTAACGAGATTCTCAGGTCAGACGAGCAACACGGCCCTAATGCACGTGACAATGCTCAAATCGAGGCATTCAGAGAAGCTGTCGATGTATGCGGTCTTGCTGACCTTGGCTACCGTGGTTTGGACTGGACATGGGAAAAGAAGGTGGCTGGTGGGCACTACTACCGCGTTCGCCTAGACAGAGCTTTGGCTTCGGCCTGTTGGTCAGCTCTCTTTCCTTTTGCGACTGTTGAGCACCTTACAGCGGCAAAGTCCAATCACTGTCCTATACTTCTCGATACCGAGCTCGCTGATACGAATGTTCGTGTGAAACAGAAACAATTCCGATATGAGTGTATGTGGGAACGTGACTCAAGGTTTGAAGATACCCTTGCTGACGCTTGGACATCGGAGGGGCCAGCCCAGACCGTGGCTGCGTTATCGAATAAACTGGCCAATGTTGCTGGTCGCTTGCACCGTTGGGGCCGCACCAACTTTGGAGCGGTACGGACTGAGCTGAGATCACTACGACAAAAGCTTCAACAACTGCGCTCGTTGCCAAACAGGACAGGGCCATCCGCCGAAGAGAAGAGCATAGAGGCTCGGATGGTGGAATTATGTTTAAGAGAAGAGATTATGTGGCGTCAGAGGGCGCGCATCCAGTGGCTTGCGGAAGGCGATAGCAACACAAAGTTTTTCCACCGTAAAGTCAGCGCCCGCAAGGCAAAGAACCGTATAGCCAAACTGCAGCGTGGTGATGGTTCAGTCTGCAAAGAGGAGCATGAGATGGCGGATATGGCAACAAGCTTTTATAGTAATCTGTACGCTTCCGAGAATACGGTAGGGATTGAGGAGGTGCTCTCCCATATACCATCTAAGGTTGATGCAGCGATGAACACCATTCTTACTGCCGAGTATAGCAAAGCTGAGATAAAAACGGCTCTGTTCCAAATGTTCCCCACAAAGGCTCCCGGGCCGGACGGCTTTCCTGCACACTTTTTTCCGCGGCACTGGGAGCTGTGTGGTGATGAGGTTACCGCTATGGTGCTTCGAGTTCTGAATGGAGAGGATTCCCCGGAGGAGATAAACAAAACGTTCATTGTTCTTATTCCCAAGATTGCTAGTCCAAAAAATTTAGCACAGTTTCGACCGATTAGCCTCTGTAACGTGATCTTCAAGATCGCGTCCAAGGTTTTGGCTAACCAGCTCAAGCTCATTCTCCCCGACATCATCTCTGAGGAACAATCAACATTTGTACCAGGACGTCTCATTACGGATAACTTCATCTCGGCGTACGAGTGTCTACACTATATGAAGAGAAAGAAGAGGAAGAGTAATAGATTTTATGCTCTAAAACTGGACATGATGAAAGCCTACGATAGACTGGAGTGGAATTATCTAGAAAGAGTTATGCTTAATTTGGGAATTAGCTCATGATTTACAGAGATTGTGATGAGGTGTGTCACTTCTGTTTCGTTCTCGGTCATCTTCAATGGAGGGAAGCAAGAGGAGTTTAGGCCCTCTCGAGGCCTAAGGCAGGGGGACCCGATATCGCCGTATTTGTTCTTATTGGCAGCTGAAGGCCTCTCCTGTTTGCTGAAATCCACACTGCCAAATGAGAGGATTCAGGGCATTACAGTGGCAGCTGGTGCACCCCAGGTAAATCATCTTCTTTTCGCAGATGACAGTCTTCTGTTTTTTGATGCGACACCTGACATGGCAAACAGAGTGGATCTCCTACTGCATAAATATTGTGCCGCTTCTGGGCAGCGAATCAACAAGGACAAATCCTCAATATTCTTCAGCAAGGGCTGTTCGAAAAGTTTGAGACAAGAGGTTAAACAGATTCTTGCAGTACATGATGAGAAACTGTCTGACAAATATCTCGGTCTCCCGGCTGACGCGGGGAGATCGAAGGAGGGGTCTTTCAAATATCTAAAAGATCGAATTTGGAAGCAAGTCCAGGGCTGGATGGAAAAAACACTCTCAGTTGGAGGAAAGGAAGTTCTTATCAAATCGGTCGCTCAAGCAATCCCCACACATCCCATGGCATGTTTTAAACTGCCACGGGGCTTGTGTCAGCATATCAATAGTCTTTTGCGAAAATTCTGGTGGGGATCGAAGAATGGTGAGAGGAAGACCGCCTGGGTCTCCTGGGAAGTTATGACACAGCCCAAATTCATGGGAGGTATGGGGTTCCGCGACATCGAGCTTTTCAACTTGGCCTTGCTTGCTAGGCAAGCCTGGCGCCTTCTTCAGGAACCAAACTCCCTCAGTGCCAGGATACTGCAGGCTGTCTACTACCCCGCGTCCTCAATTCTTGAAGCTGAGTTGGGCAAGAATCTGTCACAGGTTTGGCGCTCAATAATTGAAGGAAGGGGCACGCTCAAACTGGGATTAGTAAGGAGGATTGGCTCAGGGGAGGACACACATATATGGCTCGATAACTGGATCCCACGGGATTTCAAGCTGCGACCAGTTTGTCCAAAATCCTTAAACCCTCCGCAAAAAGTTTCGGACCTCATTAACCCGATCACTTTTACTTGGGATGTAGCTGTACTCGAGGAGCACTTCTATGAGATGGACAAGGAAGCAATCTTGAATATTCCTCTAAGCTCTAGGGCCCGAGAGGATTTCTGGTCATGGCACTATGAACGGAAAGGAATTTTTACAGTACGTTCAGCGTACAGGTTGTTGTCATCAACTAAGCAGCAACGAACCGACTGGCTCGAGCATAATGAGGGGCACTCTAATGGGGAGTCCGACCGCAGGTCATGGAGCCAGCTGTGGGGAGCCCTGGTTCCTTCAAAAGTCAAAGTCTTTGCCTGGAGACTATCTAAGACTTCCATCCCGACAGGTGCGGTGCGTCACCACCGTAGCATGGCTGATTCGGCGGAGTGCTTGATATGTCACGCGGCAAATGATACTTGGCGCCATTCCCTTTTCGACTGCCGTATGGCCCGCTGTGTTTGGGCACTTGCTGATGAAGACCTCACGGAGACTATCATATCAAACAGATCGGAGGATGCGAAGTTATGGATGTTATGGCTGGTTGATACTTTGCCCTCGGCGGAATTAGCACGGGTGCTCGTGACGATGTGGGCCATTTGGTGGGCAAGGCGTCGCGCCATCCACGACAATCAGTTCCAAAGCCTGCTGAGCACTCATGTTTTCATTAGCAATTTCTTGACTGAGCTGGAGATGATTCCCGAGAAGACGGCAAAGCCTAAGGGCCGGCAAGCAAATCTCAGGGACCTGCATGTAAATTCTGGGGACTTGCATGTAAATTCAGGAATTTCAAACAACCGGACGCAATCTAGCTTGTGGATTCCGCCCGTCAATCATGAGGTCAAGATGAATGTTGATGGTGGCTTCTCGAAGATCGGCGACCGGGCAGCGTCAGCGGTGATTTGCAGAGACAAGCGAGGCATGTTTCTCGGTGCATCCGCCATCATACATGACGGCCTCCTTGACCCCACAGTCCTTGAAGCACAAGCCTGCAGCGAGGCACTCTCGCTCGCTATGGACCTGCATGCTCAATCCATCTGTGTCGCCTCAGACTGCCTCAAAGTGGTGACCAACATAGAGGATGAAGTCCCATGCCGATATTTTGCAATCATGCAAGAAATTAAGCACCAGAGGAGGCTTTTCCACGATGTAAAATTTATTTATGAAAGTAGGAAACATAATGGGAAGGCGCACGCCTTAGCAAAGGCTGCTGCCTCGCTTAGCTCAGGGCGCCATGTGTGGCTTACTAGTTTGCCCGACATCATCTGTATCCTTATGTCTTTGAACGTTTAATAAAGGGTGCAGTTGCTCAAAAAAAAAATCTTTACACATAAGGAAAAACGTACAGAGAAAAAACACATGTACGCTTGACTGCTGCCCTTCCTTTTATTCCCTCTCCCTTGCTTATTTCTCTCTAAACGCTTCATCTCCTTCCACTCACGCACGGACATGTACAGACACACATACATGTACAGAGAGGAAACGCCAACAGCCAGAACATTTCAAGTGAACGCTGCCTCCTGCCCTTCTCTTTTAATTCCATCTCCTCCTCCTTGTGCCTATTTCTCTCCACTTCATCTCCCAGGGCCATGCCTCAAGGGCTTCATCTCTTTCTTCACCCACGCACACCTACAGGCAGACAAACTAAAGGAACAGGAAACCTACAGGAGAAACAGCCCCTCCTCTAAATCGTTTAGTTCTTCACCGTTTCCAGATTTCAGCTCCATGGACGCCGGTGCTCTATGCCGGTGATTTAGGCGATCCCTGTTCGAGTCCTTGCGCCAAAATATTCTGCTCCATGCCGCAGCTCCATTCAGAGAAGAAACAACATGTTCCGTCGAGCACACGCGGAGAATTTTGCAAGTACGTATACACTGTTCGTCAACTTTATCGCAATGTTCCGTCGAACTCGGTGAGCCACTTTCCAATTCCTATTGCACACCTACGAAACATCACTCGTGTTATCTCCTATACATCTTAGTTCCTTCTATTTTTGTTGTTGGGCGCGTCGATGCTATCCGTCGCATGAACCAAATATTATAGGCACATTTACATCGTTTTTGTTTATCGTTTGATCTTGATCCCAATGGATGAAACATGTTAAGTGGTTAGAGGAACCCGTTTGTGGTTTTTGATTTTGCGTACATATCTTGTTAGACGTTCGTCTAGTCAAATGGGAATTACACTACGTGCATGTTTCTTCCACTTCTAAATTTTCACTTGTGTGACTTATACCTAGGAGTCACTCCTAAATATTTCTTAATCGTAGGAGTTCCAACTGATTTACTAGATTACTTGTTTAGCCAATCAAGATTTAATATAGATTTTATCTAGCCGCTCTTGTTGATTAAAACAATAGTTTTAAAATAGTGTTGCATGGTTATGTGTAGGAGTCATCGGTGAACTTCTGTTAATATATTGTCATTTCCTTATGTTCTTGGTATGCCTAGGAGTGCATGGTATTCGCCTCGTAATTTTGGTGTGTCATGTCACTTGCTTTATTTATTTACTGATTATAGTTATTTGATAATTGTTGAACAGGTTGTCCCATGTGACATTTTTCTTTGGTGCGTGTGTAGTCCTAGACATGTCTCTGTACAAGTCTTTGCAAATTCTTACCATGTGTAGGAGTTGATCGCTGTGATAGATTATTAATGTTCTTACATGCTTGTTTGGTGTTATTAATTTAATTAGATTTGGATCATTGTTAGTGTAATCTTATTATTATTATTTTAGTAATGATTGGTATTGTTTATTGTTTCACGGAGAACGTGTACATCATTGTGGTGAATATTCATCGTGCTTATAATTCTTTAGATTTGCTCTAGGTGTTCATTTACTTATCCATCTAGTCATGAAACACCTCATGTCTTGACTATTTAATTTTGTTTAGCATGGCGAAATCATAGATATGGTTTACATATTCATTTTCATCCATGTCACATGTTGGTTTTAAATCATGCCTTGTCTAAGATGGATGTTTAAATATTTTTGCATGTGTGTTGTATAGTTGTGATGTCATGCCATGTTGTTGGGATTGTATAAATAGATTGCATAAATGTGTGTAACGACGCGTGTGTTGTATGATGCCTAGGTTATCCATTCACTAGTGCAGAACAGGGCAATAGCACCGGTTCGTAAGGCCCTTTAGTGCCGGTTTCGGAACCGGCACTAACATTTCGGCACTAAAGGCCCCCCCCCCTTTAGTTCCGGTTCAGCACGAACCGGTGCTAAACGGCAACCACGTGGCACGAGCCAGCTCCGGGGGCCGGGAGCCCTTTAGTACTGGTTGGTAACACCAACCGGTACTAAAATGTTTGGGGGATTTTTGGTTTTATGATTTCTTTTTCATTTAATTTTGTGTTTTCCATTTTAATTCTTTTTCGTTTGCTAGTATTTTACGGTACTACACATTGTACACGTTATGCATATATATATATATAAATAGAATTTCTAGGAGAACCAATCATATATATATATCATCAATGTCTCACAAACCACCATATTAATTTACACATACACACATGTATAGCTATATACAATTTCTCCTACATATGCATGTTGCCTTCGGAGCCAGTGGCATTAGCCTAATTGGTGCGTTCGGAGCACGATGACAATTGGAAGTGGTTCATGACATGTTCGATGGGGGCGGTAGCGGGTAATAGTATTCTCCCTTCGGATTTATGACCTGGTCGAGCAAAAATCCCGCTATTTCCTCTTGAAGTGCTTCTACGTGCTCCGTTTCTAGGAGCTTGTCCCGCACCTCTTTGAACTGTTAAGAAGGAGATCAATATGCATGTGTATTAGTTGTGTGACTAGATATCGATAATGGTGTAAAAATTGTGAATAGTGTTCTGACAAGCGTACCCATTCCTGTCTTTGAGATCTGCTCCTTTCGGACGCCATCATGCGAATGTTCTCGCAAACGCAGTATGCACACAGATTAGTCCCCTGCGCCTGCTTCAGGGCCTTTATTACGAGAATGGAATTTAATTTGATCAGATAATAATTAATCAAGCATGATAATTAAAGAGATGGCAGCTAGCTAGCTAGCTAGTACTACTTAATTACTTACCTTGGATCGAAACCATTTCAGCTGTGGTTTTCATTCGCCTTCCGTGACGCTGATGAACCTTGCCCAAGCCCTGCCCGCCGACAAAGAAAATGAATAAAAGGGTTATTAAATAGTTCATATCATGAAATGACGAACTAAATAGGCCGAGATATATAGTTAATAATGATTGAAATTACCTGTTGACTATCCCATACAAGATGTTGTAGTCACTATTTGCTTTGAGTAGCGAGTCCAGTATTTCAACTGTTTCGGCGTCAATTTTAATGATACACAAGATCCAGTGAAATCTGCATGCACACACGTTTGCATGTCTTAATTAAGCGGGCATATGTAAGCAAAAACATGTAGCTAGCTAGTAGGCAAAAACAGAGAATTTGTAGTACAAGAAAGTGTGACTCACTCGAAGTTGTAAGGAAGTAGTATATCTTCATTGTATTTGAGGCGCTTCAAGAACTCTAGCATGCTGTCCTCTACCTGCTTTTCATAATACTTGCTCATTTTCCATGTGTATTGATTAACGGTGTTTGGGTCAATGAACCCAATGCCATAGCGTCCACCTTTTCTCATTTCATACATCTTCATCCTGCATAATACCACAGAAAAGAATATAGTGAGGATAATTACAGGTAATGATTGATCAAAAGGATCACTACAGCTAGCTTGAGACTTAAATTACAGAAAGAAATCACTTACAGACAATAGCAACTGACGATAGATTTGTCGAGTGCGTCTTGATTGTATAACTGAAACAGTTCAGAATACTCAACGGCCACAGATTTCTCATGGTAGTAATGATCCTTCTTGACATACACCATGAGGGACTCTCGATCGGATCTCTTGGTAATGTCCATGTACCATTGATGCAATTCATACATTCTCGTTGGGAGCTTCTTGACATCTTCTGGCTTGACCAAAGGTTGGCCCCGGACATATTTCCGTTTTATTTCCTCCTCTGTAATCATAGGCATGTCCTCGATCTCGAGGAGTTGTCCAACAGTGATCTTGAGTTCTTCAGCCTGCATTATATGCTCCTGGGTTATTACCACATCGCCCACCTCGGGAACGTAAACTGTTTGGCCACAATAATATTGGGCGCGCGTACTGTCACGTGTTGTCGGCACAACAAGCGGGGGGGTCGATTGCGCCGCCTGTTCTCCCAGCTGGGCAACGGTTTTCCCGCATTTTTCGACAGCTGCTTGTTGTTTGCTCGAGCTCGAGCTCGCCTCCTTATGTAGACGTTGTCGATGTAACTTCCTGATGTGGCGCTCATAGTCTGTGTCAACAGGCTTAGGAGCTGGTGGTTGAGCCATACGAATGAAGTGGTCAACTACTTCCACAGGCACTTTCTCCCTTGGCGGCGGTGGCGGTTTCGGTCCAAAATGGGCGTCGACTTCTGCCCGCACTATGGCATTGGTTTGCTCCTCGGTCCTGTCGTAAGCCCTCACAGGAAGAGGAGTAGTGAGGTTTGGACCATATTTATATCGCTTGCCTCCGCCTGTACTTCCTGTACTATGACCTCGACTGGTACCGCTACGCACCATAGCTGCGGGGTGTCTCTTCTGCGATTGCTGAGGCGGCGGAGACGGCTGACGGGGCTGAGTTGGACGAGGAGGAGTGGCCTGAAGCTGTGCCGGACTTGGAGGAGGAGTGGCCTGAGGTTGTGCCGGACTTGGAGGAGGAGTGGACGTCTGACGCTGTGTCGGACTTGGAGGAGGAGTGGCTTGACACTTTGCCGGACTTGGAGGAGGAGGAGTGGCCTCACGCGTTGGTGGACTTGGAGGAGCGGGAGTCTGCTGACTCGGTGGCGGACTTCGACGAGGAGTCGGGTGACGCGGTGTCGGTGGCCTTCGAAAAATGATGCAATCCTTTCTCCATAGGATGATACGATGTTTGGCATCTCCGAGTGTGTGCTCCTCATCACCTCCAGGAATGTCAAGCTCTAGCCCCGAATATTGGTCCACCACCTCATCAACCAAGACACGAGCATAGCCTGTTGGAATCGGGTTGCAATGGAAGGTTGCCTCGGGGGAATTTGAAAAAGCAACGGCGTCCGCCACCTTCATGGATATGTTCTTCATTTTGAAGTGTAGCTCGCAGTTAGTGTTCTCCGTGATGTCATCCACGGGGTATCTATCCAGCACTACTGCGTCGCCCGGGGCGGAACCCACGCTGCTTCTCGGCATGGATGGGGCGGTGGTATCCAATGCTGGATCATCCGCTAGCTGCTGCAGCTGCTGAGACCCCCTTTGCTGGCTAAGTGAGTCGATCTGCTCCTGCTGCCGCTGGAATTTAGCTGCCAATTCCGCTTGACTTGCTTCTAGGCCTTGAAGGCGTTCATAGTCGAGCTTCCTTTGCTCCTCCTCCATCTTCCTCTTCTTCTCCTCCGCAATCTTCTTTCTCGCACGGGTTCTGTAGTCGGCGTTCCAGTCCGAAAACCCCTCATACCACGGAATAACGCCCTTGCCTCGTGTTCTTCCCGGGTGTTCAGGATTTCCCAGGGCACACGTAAGCTCGTCGTTCTCTCTGTTGGGCTGGAACACCCCCGATCGAGCCTCTTCTATTGCAACAAGTAGCGCATCGTCGGCTCCGTTCAGACATGCCTTCGTCGAAACATTGCCTGTCTTCGGGTCCAACTCCCCCCCATGCGCATAGAACCAAGTCCTGCACCTGGGGGGCCAGCTCTTACTAACCGGAGTGACACCTGCATCCTCCATCTCTTTCTCAGACTTATCCCACTTAGGCATTGCCACCGCGTAGCCACCTGGCCCCAGCTTATGGAACTTATCCTTTTTTTCGGCATTTTTCTTGTTTATTCTCGACCGTTCCTTAGCTAATCCTGAATCCTTGAATTTCACGAAATCGTCCCAATGAGCACTTTGATTCTCTAGTATCCCCTCGAATACTGGAGTCTTCCTTCCTCCCTTGACGTACTTCTCCCACGTCATTCTCTTGTTGTTCTTGAATGCAACCGCCATCTTCCTAAAAGCAGCGTCCTTGACTTTCCGCACGTCTGCTTCTGTGAAATTATCTGGTAAGGTGAAATGTTCCATGAGAGTATCCCAAAGCAGATTTTTTTGATTCTCGTCGACAAAAGTAACATCTGGACGTGGATTTGCTGGCTTTCTCCATTCTTGAAGGGAGATCGGGAGTTGGTCCTTCACAATAACTCCGCACTGATGAACGAACTTGTCCGCAATCTTCTTAGGCGCTAATGGTTCGCCATTAGGTCTGATTGCCTCGATATTGTACTTTACGCCCTCCTTCAACTTTTTGTTCGGGCCTCGTTTCGTCCTTTTGCCTGAAGATTTGCTCGATCCGGATGGCTGAAAGAAGAAAGATCGATTCGTTAATATATCTTCAACTCATTTAAAACATGCGATGATCACCAGATTCCTGCTTATATAAATATATATACCTCGCCGGTGTTTGTTGTTTCAGGATCAACATGTTCTTCGACGTAGTTCATGACTTCATCTTCTCGGTCGTCGCGATCGAATATCATATCACCCTCTCCGGTGTTGTTTAGAAATTCGGAGCCGTCAAAATCTTCTTCATTTTGATCATCATCTGGCCCGCGTATGATATCGAGCATGGTCTGTTCTCTCTCTCTGTCGGTATTGTCCGCCATAGCTTTTATTTAACTATGCCAAAAGAAATATAAAACAATTTAGTATAATCTCGAATAATAGATATAATCTCGAATACATCATCTCAAATAATAGATATAATCTCGAATACATCATCTCGAATAATAGATATAATATTGAATACATCACTAGCTAGCTAGCTAGCAAGCTAATAAAGATCGAATAGTACAGAGTAATCTAGGCCACTCGCGGTTCCTGAGGTGCGGGCGGTGGACACCCAAAGAGAAGGAACCATCACTGGATCATAGCTCGGGTGATCTCCCCAAAGAACCTGCCAGGTATTGGAGAACCTGACGTCCATAGCAGCCATGTAGCGATGGACGTGCTCGTCCTCCTCCCTGACACGGCGACGTACCACCTCCGGCGGGGCCGGCTCCCTCCGCACCGAAAGTGGCCCACGTGAATGCCACCAAAGGAGATGAGGGTCGACGACGGGACCCGGGGCCGGGTTCCTCACCAAGCGTCGCGCCCCTGAAGGTAGCACCTCCCAGTGCCAGCCCGGCGGAGCCCAGTCCCGGACATGGGTCCTCTGAAGCAGGACGTCGTCGCGGACGTGTCGACGGCGAGGATGCGGGCCGGGCATCGTCGACAACAAAATACTATATGCCGCAAAAGTAAAGTAACATTTTTTAAATGATGGATTGTGATGATTTCATATATGCAAATTCTAAATTTTATAACTAAAAATATAAGAAACTAAAAAAACATCGATCATCGTCTAACAATTTGAAATTAATCTAATTCATCTAGCTAGCTAAAACTAACATTTCCAAAATTTCTAACATTTCTATATAACTAACATTTCTATAACATTTGACATTATATATATATTATAACTAACATTTCTACATACTATTTGACATTAATCTAATCTAATTAATTAATTCATCTAAAACTTTGTATGAAAAACAGAAAAATAGAAAAAACTAAAAGCTAAAAACAGAAAAATTGTGTGTGTGTGCGCGTCTAGTGTGTGTGTAGTGTGTGTGTGTGTGTGTGCATGTAGTGTGTGTGTGTGCGCGCGTGTGTGTGTGCGCTACGGTCGGCGCCGGCGCCGGCGCCGGTGTGCGCTACGATCGATTGGAGGGAGGAGAGGGGCCGGGGGAGGGGCTCACAGCGCACGCGGGCAAGGTCGAGGCGACGGCGACGGCGAGGGCGAGGTCGATCCAAAGGCGACGGCGATGGCGAAGCGAGGGGATCGGCGGCCGGGACGGCGACGGGGGTGCCGCGGAGTCGACGGGGACGACGCGACGAGGACGGGGGCGTCGCGGAGTCGACGGGGACGGCGCGATGGGGGCGGCGACGGCGCGGGACGGGGCGGCGGCAGAGAGAAGTGGGAGATGAGAAACTGAAAATTTTCGAAGTGTTTCTTATATAGGGGACACCTTTAGTACCGGTTGGATCCACCAACCGGTACTAAAGGCCTGTTTTGGCCAGGCTAAGCGGGGGCGGGGGGGGGGGGGGGGGGGGGGGGGGGGGGAGCACCCCCCTTTAGTACCGGTTCCTGGCTCCAACCGGTACTAAAGGCCCCCCCTTTAGTACCGGTTGGTGCCACGACCCGGTACTAAAGGGGGTGCGCTGCCAGGCGAGGGGCGCAGAAGTTTAGTCCCACCACGCTAGCCGAAGGGCGCTCACACCTGCTTATAAGCCCCGCCGCCGCTGCTGTCTCGAGCTCCTCTCTAAAGCAGGCCTTCTGGGCCTACCTATGCTACTCTGCCCTGTGGGGCCTATTGGGCTTGCGGGCCTGCATCCTGGCCCAACAACAGGTTGGGTTTCTAGTCGTATGCAGGCCGCTGTGGCCCGGTAGGTGGGCTTTTTTCATTTAGTTTTTTCTTTTCTGCTTTATTTATTTTGTTTTATTTATTTTTAGTTGTTTTTTGCTGTATTTAGAGTTTCTTTGTGAATATTTTTGATAGTTTTTAGAAACTTTCAGTTAGTGCCGGTAGTTTTTAAATTTGAATAGTTTAAATTTTGAATTATTTGAAATTTGTGTGAATCACTAGTTTGTGAATAACTTAACTTTAAAAATACATTTTCCAGTGATTCTTTTTTCTTATGTTTAATATTAGTGTGTTTTATCATTATATTCAATTTGGTAATGCTTAAGTTATTTAAAAATGAAATGCCTTTGTAACGGATGAGTTTTCGTCCGAAACCCTGATACTTCGAAACAAATTGTCCATTTTGTACACGAAGTATATCCAATTTTTGCGGTAACCCTCTCTACTTTTTCGCACATGCTATGTGGGTGAAATTATGATACCATGCCAACTTTCATCCTTTTCTGAGTTCATTTGAAATGCTTTTCAATTTCAGGGTCATTTAGCTGAAAAAAATCAATAAATGCATGAAAGAATGTGCTTGCACATAAAATTTCTTCGCGTTTCAAATGCCAAAACACATAACTAGCTACCCTAACTATTACAGAGATTCCCTCCTGGGTGTGAAACACAGAAGAAAGTGATGATAGCTAAGCCGATCACATCCCAGATCTTTGGGTGTGAAACTTTTTCTTCGCGTGTGTCCCTTTGCGTCGTAGCCATGGAAAATCTTCATCATTTAACGGGATGCTCGGGTCAATATTCACTGTGAATGGAGCAATTTCATCAAACTTTTCATAATCTTCTGACTTGTCTGTCTTGTCATCCACTCCCACGATGTTTCTCTTCCCAGAAAGAACTATGTGCCGCTTTGACTCATCGTACGATGCATTCGCTTCCTTATCTTTTCTTTTTCTTGGCTTGGTAGACATGTCCTTCACATAGAAAACCTGTGCCACATCATTGGCTAGGACGAATGGTTTGTCTGCATACGCAAGATTGTTGAGATCCACTGTTGTCATTCCGTACTTCGGGTCTTCCGTTACCCCGCCTCGTGTCATATTGACCCATTTGCACCGAAACAAAGGGACCTTCAAACCACGTCGATAGTCAAGTTCCCATATGTCCTGTATATAACCATAATATATTTCCTTTCCCGTCTTGGTTTCTGCATCAAAGCAGACACCACTGTTTTGGTTGGTGCTCTTCTTATCTTGGGCGATCGTGTAAAATGTATTACCATTTATCTCGTACCCTTTGAAAGTCATTATATTCGAAGATGGTAACTGGGACAACAAGTACAGGTCATCTTCAATAGAGGTGTCATGCATGGTACGTGCTTGCAACCAGCTGGCGAAACTCCTGGTTTGTTCACGTGTAATCCAGTCATCAGACTGCTCCGGGTGTTTGCAGCGTAGCAAATTCTTGTGTTCATCCATATACGGAGCCACCAAGGCGGAATTCTGTAGAACTGTGTAGTGTGCTTCAGTGAGAGAATGTCCGTCCATACATATTATTTGTTCCCCTCCTAGCGTGCCTTTTCCATCCAGTCTGCCCTTATGCCGCGATTCAGGAACACCAATCGGCTTAAGGTCAGGAATAAAGTCAATACAAAACTCAATGACCTCCTCATTTTGACGGCCCTTGGAGATGCTTCCTTCTAGCCTAGCACGGTTATGAACATATTTCTTTAAGACTCCCATGAACCTCTCAAAGGGGAACATATTGTGTAGAAATACAGGACCCAAAATGTTAATCTCTTCGCATAGGTGAACCAGGACGTGCGTCATGATGTTGAAGAAGGATGGTGGGAACACCAACTCGAAACTGACAAGACATTGCACCAAATCATTCTGTAACCTTGGTATGATTTCTGGATCGATTACCTTCTGAGAGATTGCATTGAGAAATGCACATAGCTTCACAATGGCTAATCGAACGTTTTCCGGTAGAAGCCCCCTCAATGCAACCGGAAGCAGTTGCGTCATAATCACGTGGCAGTCATGAGACTTTAGGTTCTGGAACTTTTTCTCTGCCATGTTTATTATTCCCTTTATATTCGACGAGAAGCCAGATGGTACCTTAATACTGAGCAGGCATTCAAAGAAGATTTCCTTCTCTTCTTTGGTAAGAGCGTAGCTTGCATGACCCTGATGTATGCCATCTTTTCCGTGCATACGTTGCTGGTCCTCTCGTGCCTCAGGTGTATCTTTTGTCTTCCCATACACGCCCAAGAAGCCAAGTAGGGTCACACAAAGATTCTTCGTCACGTGCATCACGTCGATTGCGGAGCGGACCTCGAGGTCTTTCCAATAGGGCAGGTCCCAAAATATAGATTTCTTCTTCCACATGGGTGCGCGTCCGTCAGCGTCATTCGGAACAGGTTGTCCACCAGGACCCTTTCCAAAGACCACCTTCAAATCCTTGACCATATCATGTACATCAGCACCAGTACGGTGGCGAGGCTTCGTCCGGTGATCTGCCTCACCTTTGAAATGCGTGCCTTTCTTTCTTACGGGATGCTTGCTCGGAAGAAATCGACGATGTCCCAGGTACACATTCTTCTTACAATTAGCCAAATATATACTGTCGGTATCGTCCAAACAGTGCGTGCATGCGCGGTATCCCTTGTTTGTCTGTCCTGAAAGGTTACTGAGAGCAGGCCAATCATTGATGGTCACGAACAACAACGCCTTTAGGTCAAATTCTTCCCCCATGTGCTCATCCCACGCACGTACACCTGTTCCATTCCACAGTTGTAAGAGTTCTTCAACTAATGGCCTTAGGTACACATCATTGTCGTTGCCGGGTTGCTTAGGGCCTTGGATGAGCACTGGCATCATAATGAACTTCCGCTTCATGCACAACCAAGGAGGAAGGTTATACAAACGTAGAGTCACAGGCCAGGTGCTATGGTTGCTGATCTGCTCCCCAAAAGGATTAATGCCATCTGCGCTTAGACCAAACCATACGCTCCTTGCGTCATCTGCAAACTCCTTCCCGTACTTTCTTTCGATTTTTCTCCACTGCGACACATCAGCGGGTACTCTCAACTTTCCGTCTTTCTTACGGTCTTCTCTGTGCCATCGCATCGCCTTGGCATGCTCTTTGTTTTGGAACAAACATTTCAACCGTGGTATTATAGGAGCATACCACATCACCTTGGCAGGAATCTTCTTCCTGGGGCGCCGGCCCTCGACATCACCAGGGTCATCGCGGCAGATCTTATAGCGCAATGCACCACATACCGGGCAAGCGTTCAAATCCTCGTACTCACCGCGGTAGAGGATGCAATCATTAGGGCATGCATGTATCTTCTGCACCTCTAACCCTAGAGGGCAGACAACCTTCTTTGCTTCGTACGTACTCTCGGGCAATTCGTTGTCCTTTGGAAGCATATCCTTTATCATTACCAGCAACTTTCCAAATCCCTTGTCAGATACACCATTCTCTGCCTTCCATTGCAGCAATTCCAGTGTGGTGCCCAGCTTTTTCTTGTCACCTACGCAATTCGGGTACAACAATTTTTTGTGATCCTCTAACATGCGCTGCAACTTCTTCTTCTCCAAATCACTTGCGCAGTTTCTCTTTGCATCGGCAATGGCCCGACCTAGATCATCAACGGGCTCATCTGATGCCTCTTCTTCAGCTTCTTCCCGCATTGCCGGCTCAGCTTCTTCCCGCATTACCGGCTCAGCTTCTTCCCCCATTGTTGTATCATCGTATTCAGGGAACCCATGGCCAGGATAGCTGTCGTTGTCCTCTTCTTCTTCATTGTCTTCCATCGTAACCCCTCTTTCTCCGTGCTTGGTCCAAACATTATAATGGGGCATGAAACCGTTCTTAAACATGTGGACGTGAATGGTTCTTGACGTAGGGTAATTGTGACCATTCTTACAGCAAGCACATGGACAAGGCATAAAACCATCCGCCCGCTTGTTTGCCTCAGCCACAAGCAGAAAAGTACGCACGCCCTCAACGAACTGGGGAGAGCATCGGTCATCGTACATCCATTGCCGGCTCATCTTCATTGCACAACATCGAATAGACCAAATTAATACAAGTTCATACATAAAGTTCATACAACACTTAAATGCAACAAACAAATAACTCTCTAGCTAAAGCATTTAAATGCAACAACAAATACGATCAAGATCGCAACTAAGGTAACAATGGATCCAACAGCATAATGATACCAAGCCTCACTATCGATGGCATATTTTCTAATCTTTCTAATCTTCAAGCGCATTTTCTCCATCTTGATCTTGTGATCATCGACGACATCGGCAACATGCAACTCCAATTCCATCTTCTCCCCCTCAATTCTTTTCAATTTTTCTTTCAAGTACTCGTTTTCTCTTTCAACTAAATTTAACCTCTCGGCAATAGGGTCGGTTGGAATTTCAGGTTCAGATACCTCCTAGAAAAAATTTCTATGTCAACTTGATGGGCATAATTTGTCATAAACACGAAATGCAACTAGTTTTAAAAGAGAATATACATACCACATCCGAATCATAACAAGGACTAGGGCCGACGGGGACGGATATCAAAACCATGGCACTATATGTATAACAAACAACGTACGGGTAAGATAATTATACGAGTAACTATATATCCAAATCACACACATCAATTTTTATATAAAATTTCATGAACAAGAGGCTCACCACAAGGTGGTGCCGGCGACGGGACGGTGCGGGCGATCGACGGTGGCTACGATGGAGATTTAGAAGGCACTAAGTAAACCACACCTACATATGCAAACTAAGTGTTATTTTTGACCTCAAATTGCATATAAATCAAATACTAGCACACATATATATATATCCTCCCAAATTACTAAACTCACAAATTAATCACTATATAAACCAATGCAAGAGCTAATCTAGCAATGAGAGATGAAAGGACAAAGTTGCTAACCTTTGTGATCATTTGAATGGATGAGGGCCTTCAAATCTTGACAAATTTTGGGCAAATATTGTGATGAACTCGAGAGGAAGAAGGGAAGAACAGAGGAGAGGGCCGGAGAGGGGAAAGGGGGAAGAACAGAGTGCTGGTGGACGAAGGGTTTATATAGGACGACCTTTAGTACCGGTTCGTGGCATGAACCGGTACTAAAGGTGCTGGAGGGGCCCCACTCTGACAACATCCTGCCACCACTCTCATTAGTACCGGTACTAATGAAAGCGGCCCGGCTAGCCGTTGGAACCGGCACTAATGTATACATTAGTGCCGGCTCAAATACAAACCGGCACTAATGTGCTTCACGATTGACCCTTTTCTACTAGTGATTTATGTATTAGAAAGACTGTACTAGATAGAAATACATGTCTTCATGTTATTCATGCTAGTATAGTACATTGCTTGATGTGATTGATGCCATGACCTAGATGTTTACTTGCTTAGTATATTTTCCCCTTTTGCTTGTAAGTCACAACTAGCATGATAGTGTTGTGTGCTAATGCCATTTTCGATAGGCGTGTTAGTTGATATCAACTAAGTTATCTCATAGTTATGAGTTGTATTCTATTAGTAGCATATTTTGGCATCTCGTGCGATGGTCACCCAAGCTTAGCATCATATCGGGTTTATCTTACTATTGCATTTGTTGTGTGCATGTCCTTTGTCATATCTATTATATCTATTCGTTGCATTGTTATAGATCTAGCCATCATCATGCAAGTGATCTTTCATGTCTTATGAAGTTCTATGTGTTATAGTTGCCTAGTTTAGTTCTTCCTTGTAGATGTTTAACTTCGTTACATCTTGGTCTTATGACTATTTTAATACTTGTTGCTATGACCGTTATACTTAGGATGGATCATGTGTCATGTCAGTAGAGTTGTGCTTTGATCACACACTCAGTGTGTGTATCATGCTTTATTATTGCAAGCATGTGGTGATAATATTGTTGCTGGTGGTCATTAGTATTAGTTATTCTTTATTATTAAGACCATGTCCTAGTTTAGCATCTCATAATCACTTGTGTTTGATGATAAGACATCTTTATGATTCTCCTCTCACATGCCTTGTGTGAGATGTGTGTTATTATTAAGTTGTTTAATTAGTTTCTACCTTAGTATTGGTTTGTCTTCTTTTATAGAAATGCTTGCTAATAGTTGGTATGATTGATGTTTAGTATTTGCTTGTTGTTAACCATTATAAGTATTTGGATTCATCCAACTATTTATGATTGGTTGATTGTTACTCTTAATCATATCATACCTTGGATAGCTGTTCATCCATTTGTTCCATGTGTTGTATAGTTTCTTGTTAATTGTTTGACAAATGAATTGGTTTGATATAATGGAGTTGATCTTATGTTATTTTAATGTTTTAGGGCTAGACCTAGATCATTTCTAGCCATGTTGTTGAACTGTGTTTGATTGCTTAACTAGTATGGTTTATAATGTTGGTTTGGTTATCTCGAATAATGCTTCCTTTTGAATTAGCATAAAGTTGATGCATATATTTGACTACTATTGACCATTATAAATATTTAGATTCTATCTTAATATTTATTTGTGGTTAACTTTTGCATTTATCATGCCATGTTGTCATTGTGTAGTTAAAATGCATATGTTGGTTTCCTTTTCATGTGTGTTGATGCCATTGTGTTTGTTATATAGTAGTTTCCTATATAGTTAGTTGTAATGTGTAGTGGGCATTACTTGTGGTCAATAGCATAGCTCGTACCGAGACGTTAGTCTTGCTGACAAGCCTTGATTATCCATCATCAACCTAAACCCGGTCAATTCATTGAGTCCTCTACTTACCTTCCAATCGTGCTATCTCCTTTTGGAATCTCCATCTTGATCAATATCTTGCTATCTATCCACTCTTAAATTGTTTTGGATGTTATTTGGATTTTCTATTGCTTTGGTATTTATTGTTTGTCTTTTGCTATCGTTACGATGCGTAGGGAGTGACGTCAATGTTGGACATGGACAGAATCAGGTTACCGAAGAAGGACTCAACAACGAAGGCATGCCTCCTTCTTTGATCATACTTATCTGTCGGAGTAAATAGCCATGGATAGCCTAGCCGGCTTCCCCTGGCCCTTCTGAAAAAATTACGAGCCCGTCCGGCTCTCAAGAATCCAAGACATGGAGCCGCCTTCCCCTTGCTGGCTGCCACCCAGGCCGGCTTCCGGAAGGCGGTCCGACTTTAGCCCTCATGAAGAAAGCCATGGGAGGGACGACTTCGGGAAGCCGGCCATGAGAAGGCCAACTCCAAGAAGCCGGCTCCCATAAAGCGGTCAAGACCGTACCCACAAAGTTTGCACCCACCTAACGGCGGTGCGACGGGGCGTGGCTACAGTGAAGCCTGCCACCCCCGAATCCCGGAGCACGCCTGGCACAGTGCGCTGTACGGGGTAGGCATGACCCGTCCGGCGCGGCACTGTTGCCATGTTGACCTTGGCGTCACCCACGACGGGCCGCCAGCGTGGCCCACGGACGGTGGGCCCCTTCGGGTAGAGAGACGCCCGAAGGCGGCCACGCCTCCAACCAGTCAGCTCGAGACGGAGCCGGCTCCCCGCAGTCGGCTAGCCGCCTCCCTCGAAGGAGACGCCCTATTAAGGAGACAAGACACGGTGAGGCTACAGCGATCGCCAGACGAGCGGCGGCACTGTAGCCACGCCTACCACGACGAAGCCTACGTCACCAAGATGAAGCCACAGTAACCAGCCGCCGACCAGGCCCTGGACAGTGGGACCTGCCTGTCGACCAAGGGGCCGGCAGCCGGCGGGACCCACCAGTCGGCGGGCCCCAGCAGCCGGCGCAAAAGCCGGCGAGTGCAGTCACAGACGGCTGGGCCCCGTGCCCAGTCGGATTACCATTGTACGCCCGGGGGTAGGCCTATATAAACCCCCGGGGCACCCATGCAAAGGGTTCGACCCCCTGCTAGTTCTAGACACCCCGCAAGGAGAAGAAGCAGGCTAGCCGTGCCCTTCTTCCTCCTCCCACCAAAACAACTCAAGGAGCATTGTGTAGCTACTTGTTCGACTCGTGAACATGCGGAGACCCCGCAGAGCAGCAGTAGGGGTGTTATCTCCAAGGAGAGCCCCGAAGCTGGGTAAGATCCGCCGGCGTGCATGTCTTCGCCTTATCCCGTTTCCAGGCACCGGCGATGTCTTACTGGCTCCCACAATGATAAGCCACCCGTTGGCATATGTCGCACCTACCACCCGACATTTGGCGCCCACCGTGGGGCCAGGTGCACCGTCCTCCGGAGACCTGTTCTGGACGGGAACCCTCTCCCTCCCCAGCGAGCGTATCCAGCCCGGCACGCCCGATGGCGCTTGCCACGACGCGCTGCAAGGCGTCACCAGCATCTGCGCGGCGAGCAGCCTCACCGATATCCCCGACGAAACTCTCATCTCCGACGAGCTCGCCTCCGATGCGGGCACCGACCACCTCGCCAACCTTCTCGGCCAGCTCCATGTCTCCAGCGAGCCCGCTGCGGACCTGGAGTCGGTTGGCTCCACCGACCCGATGCCTGTCGACTCCGACACGGCCTCCTACGACACCTTCCCCACCAACGTCACGATCTACAACGACCCATTTCCTCGAGCCGACGGCTGCGATGCTGTCACCACCGAAGTGATGGTTGTCGGCCATGGCGGCCCGGCCGACGAGAGCGCCCACGACGCCTCGCACGCGGCGGCCCACGACTTGTCCGCTCCCCTCCCGGCTAATGCCAACGACGAAGCACTGGAGGCACGCCGCCTCGCCCTCCTCGCAGAGGGCCGGAGGTTGGCTTTCGTAAGACGCCTCACTGAGGCCTATCAGCGCGAAGCTGACCGCGCCGCCTTCGGCACGCCGGCCCCGGGCGGGCCAAGCCGGGCCGGCCTTGTCAAGCAACGCGGCGCCGTCATCGCCGACACACTGTGAGTCGACCGCCCGGTCTATGCCACTCCGCTCGAGAACTTGCGTGCCGCCCAGGCGGCCGTAGACGAGCTGGACGGCCTGGAGGCCGAAGACCTCCCCCACATGACCCGGCGCATCCAGCAATTGATTGACGCAGCCGCGCAGTGACACGAAGCCGACGCCCGCGCGGAAAGCCCTCCCCCGCGCCGAGAACACGGTGCGACGTCCCGGACGCCGACTACGAGCAACACCCGCGCGCGACGCGAGAAGGAGCCGGCTGCCAGCCGCAGCCGGACCCGGTTCTCCATCGAGCGAGACGCGGACGGTCATCCCCGAGCCATGGAATGGCGGGGCGACCCACCTCCGCCTCCACCCCGTGGAGAGAGATATCCCGCCCCGCCGCCAGTGGCGCACCCGACTCTCAGCGGCCGGCTAGGCCGCCGCGAAGGAGTCGGCGAGAACGACGCCCGCCATCGGATCGACCGCCTGGCGCGATCCCTGGCGTTGGAACAATAAGATGATGTCGGCCCGCCTTGTTTCGGCCCCCGCATCCGCGACGAGCCCTTTCCCAAAGGGTTCTTGCTCCCAAGAGACACGCCCAAGTACAACGGCTCCGTGAAGCCGGAAGATTGGTTGATCGACTACTCCACGGCGGTTAGCATAGCCAACGGCAACCGGCGCGTTGCCGTGAAGTACGTGCCCCTCATGCTGCAAGGCACGGCGCGGACCTGGCTCAACAGCCTCAAGCCGCGTAGCATCAACAGCTGGCTAGATTTCACAGAAGCCTTCATCCGCAACTTCACCAGCACCTACAAGCGGGCTCCCAAGCCCAGACAGCTCTCCTTGTGCGTACAAGGCCCCGCCGAGTCCACTCGCTATTACCTCACGTGTTGGGCCGAGCTCCGCAATTCTTGCGAGGGGGTGCACGAGGTGCAAGCCATAGAATACTTCACGGCTGGATGCCGAGAAGGCACCCTCCTCAAGCACAAGCTCCTCTGCGACGAGCCGACTACCCTCGACGAGCTTCTGGACATAGCGGACAAGTACGCCACCGCTGACTCCTCGATGAAGACTGAGCTTCGGGTAGACACGTCCAGAAAGGTACTCAACCCGGCGCCCAAGACGCCGGCTGGGGATTCCGGCCGACACCCCCACTCGAACGACCACAAGCGCAAGGGCCCCGCGCCGCCTCCCGCCAGTCGGTAGGTGGCCACAGTCGAAGACGTGCCGCCTGAAGGGCGGCCCACGCCCAAGAAACCCAAGGGCGGCCGGCCGGCTTGGCAGCCGGCTTTCTCCTACGAGCAAACTCTCGACGCCCCGTGCAAGTTCCACAGCGGCGCGAAGCCGTCCAACCACACAACCCGGAAGTGCCATTGGCTCACCCGAATCTCCAAAGGCGAGGGGCTCGCGCCGCCTCCGCCTACCGGCCCGCCGCCTCCGCCTCCGCCACCTCCGACAGCTCGGCCCGCGATCGGAGCCGTGCATGACGAGTTCCCTGACGAGCAAGCAATCTACATCATCTTTACAAGCCAGCCCAAAGACCGGCGCAGCAAACGTCGAGAGCACCAGGAAGTCAGCGTGGTCGCTGCCAACCCTGCCGGACATATGCATTGGTCAGAAAAGCCCATCAGCTGGAGCCGGGCCGACCATCCGGAGGTGATGCCGTCTCCCGGCTCTTATCCTTTGGTCCTGGAAGCCACCCTTGCAACGGACAGACACGCCGCCCGCTTCTCCCGTGTGTTGATAGACGGCGGGAGCAGCATCAACATCCTGTACCGTGACACCCTGGAGAAGCTAAACGTCAAGACGAAGCAGCTCATGCCTACTCGGACAGTGTTTCATGGCATCGTACCCGGCCTGTCCTGCGCCCCCATTGGCAAGATCAAGATTGATGTACTTTTTGGGGACAAGGAGCATTTCCGCCGGGAAGCGATCTGGTTTGAAGTGGTGGACCTGGAAAGCCCTTACCATGTGTTGCTTGGCCGACCTGCCTTGGCCAAATTCATGGCAGTTCCCCACTATGCATACCTCAAGATGAAAATACCAAGCACCAAAGGCGTCATCACCGTAGCCAGTGATTACAAGAAGTCCTCCGAGTGCGCAGCAGCCAGCAGCCGGCTGGCCGAGTCCCTTGTGATTGCCGAAGAAAAGAAGATGTTGGACCGAGTCGTGGCCATAGCCAGCAAGCAGTCGGCCGTGTCCCCCGACCCCAAGGAGCATGACGCTCAAGGATCTTTCCAGCCGGCCAAGGAGACGAAGAAGATACCTCTTGACCCCGAGCATCCAGAGAGGTTTGCCGTCATCGGGGCAAACCTGAATAGCAAATAGGAAGGCGAGCTCGCCGATTTCCTCCGTGAGAATCGGGACATCTTTGCATGGTCCCCCAAGGACATGCTGGGTGTTCCGAGGAAATTTGCCGAGCACAAACTACACGTTCGAGAAGACGCAAAGCCAGTCAAACAACCCCTTCGCCGACTGTCGGAGGAGAAACGCAGAATTGTAGGGGAGGAGATAGCCCGGCTCTTGGCGGCCGGCTTCATCATGGAAGTTTTCTTTCTAGAGTGGCTCGCCAACCCGGTCCTCGTACTGAACAAGAATAACAAGTGGCGCATGTGTATAGACTACACGAGCCTCAACAAGGCCTGCCCCAAAGATCCCTTTGCTCTGCCAAGGATTGACCAAGTGATAGACTCCACAGCCGGATGCGAGCTGTTGAGTTTCTTGGATGCTTACTCCGGATATCACCAGATAAAGCTGGATCCGGACGACCGCCTGAAGACCGCCTTCATCACGCCATTTGGAGCCTTCTGCTACCTGACTATGACATTCGGCTTGAGAAATTCCGGTGCCACTTTTCAGCGTTGCATGCAGAAGTGCCTCCTCAAGCAGCTCGGCAGGAACGTTCACGTTTACGTGGACGACATCGTGGTGAAGACGGAGAAGCGCGGCACCTTGCTGGGAGACCTCAAGGAAACGTTTGAGAACCTACGCCGGTTCCAAATCAAGCTTAACCCCGAGAAATGCGTGTTCGGAGTGCCAACCGGCCAGCTCCTAGGCTTCCTGGTCTCTGAACGCGGCATCGAATGCAACCCGGTGAAGATCAAGGCCATCGAGGGAATGGCGATCCCCACCAAGCTTCGAGACATTCAGAAGTTCACCGGGTGCTTGGCCTCCTTGAACCGCTTCATCAGCCGGCTCGGAGAGAAAGCTCTCCCCCTCTACCGCCTCATGAAGAAGAGCACTCACTTCGAGTGGAATGACCAGGCCGACCAAGCTTTTCATGAGCTGAAGAATATGCTGGCCACGCCGCCCGTTCTGGCGGCGCCGACTGAGAAAGAGCCCATGCTCCTCTACATCGCCGCAACCAGCCGGGTGGTCAGCACCGTCATCGTAGTCCAGCGCCCAGAAGAAGGCCGAGCCCAGCCGGTCCAGAGGCCGGTGTATTATTTGAGCGAGGTGCTGTCCGTCTCAAAGCAGAACTACCCGCACTACCAGAAGATGTGTTACGGCGTGTACTTCACCGCCAAGAAGCTAAAGCCCTACTTTCAAGAGCATCCCGTCACGGTCGTATGCACCGCCCCGCTAGCCGAGATCATAGGCAGCCGGGACGCATCCTGCCGGGTGGCGAAATGGGCCATCGAGCTGGCCCCGTACATGATCTTCTACCAGCCCCGCACTGCCATCAAGTCCCAAGCACTGGCCGACTTCCTCGTCGACTGGGCCGAGACCCAGTACCTGCCGCCGGCTCCCGACTCCACCCATTGGCGCATGCACTTCGACGGGTCCAAGATGCGCACCGGCTTGGGAGCCGACGTCGTCCTTACCTCTCCGAAAGGCGACAAGCTCAGATACACGCTACTGATCCACTTTGCCGCCTCCAACAATGTGGCCGAGTACGAGGCGCTCATACACGGGCTCCGGCTTGCCAAAGAACTTGGCATTCGCCGGATCCTATGTTATGGCGACTCGGACCTGGTGGTCCAGCAATCATCCGGCGACTGGGACGCCAAGGACGCGAATATGGCGAGCTACCACTTCCTGGTCCAACAACTCAGCGGATACTTTGAAGGATGCGAGTTCCTCCACGTACCGCGAGCCAACAACGAGCCAGCCGATGCCCTGGCT
This sequence comes from Triticum urartu, assembly GCF_003073215.2. NCBI lineage: Eukaryota > Viridiplantae > Streptophyta > Magnoliopsida > Poales > Poaceae > Triticum > Triticum urartu. The sequence continues at coordinate 732,323,616 of NC_053023.1, read as the reverse complement.
CGAATAGGCTCCACTCGGCAAGCAATTCCAACCGGCGTCGCTCTACAACGCCTCCTCAAGCCATCTATCAAGCCGTCTCCAGAGTCCGATTCCATCTTCGTGCCGCTTGACCCCGATGCGGTCGGGTCCGGCTCGAAGAACTAAGTAGGCGACCCCAAGACTCCCGTAGCCGGCCCGGCGACTTCGGCAGCCGGCTCAGGGACTTCGGCAGCCGGCTCGGGGACTGCCGCACCCAGCTCGGGGACTGCGGTAGCCGGCCCGGGGACTGCACCAGCACAACAGCCGGCGGCCGACTCCAGCACCTCACCACCCAGCCCGCCCCCCTGGTGGCAGTAGCCACATTGGCAGTAGAAGAAGTCGCGGCTCCATCATGGGCTCAGTCCATCCTCAACTTCCTAGTAAACCAAGACCCGCCGGCTAACGAAACAGAAGCAAGACAAGTCCAACGTCGAGCCGGAGCATACACAATCGTCAACAGAGAGCTCGTCAAGCGCAGTGTCACTGGAGTCCTCCAACGGTGCGTCGAGCAAGAGAAAGGCATTGCAATCCTCAGAGACATTCACCAAGGAGAATGCGGCCACCATGCGGCCTCAAGATCACTTGTCGCCAAAGCCTTCTGCCATGGTTTCTTCTGGCCGACTGCTTTGGATGATGCCAAAGAATTAGTTAAACATTGCAAGGGGTGCCAACTCTTCAGCTCCAAGCAACACATGCCAGCCTCGGCACTCAAGACCATTCCCCTCACTTGGCCCTTTGCCGTTTGGGGACTGGACATGGTGGGCCCATTCAAGACGGCGCGCGGCGGCATGACGCATTTGCTCGTCGCCGTGGACAAATTCACCAAGTGGATTGAGGCAAAGCCGATCAAGAAGCTGAATGGGCCGACTGCTGTGACATTCATCACAGACATAATAGCACGGTACGGCGTACCACACAGCATCATCACCGACAATGGCACAAATTTTGCCAAAGGAGCCTTGGCACGTTTCTGTGCAGCCCAAGGTATCCGGCTGGACTTAGCATCCGTCGCCCACCCGCAGTCAAACAACCAGGTCGAGCGAGCCAACAGCCTCATCCTCTCCGGCATCAAGCCCCGACTGGTCATACCTCTAGAGCGATCAGCTAGCTGTTGGCTCGATGAGCTGTCGGCTGTCCTCTGGAGTCTGCGCACTACACCAAACAAGTCAACCGGCTTCACCCCTTCCTTGTGTATGGTGCCGAGGCGGTCATCCCAACTGACATCGAGTTCGACTCGCCTCGAGTAACCATGTACACGGAAGCGGAGGCCAAGGAAGCACGAGAAGACGACGTCGACCTGCTGGAAGAAAGCCGGCTGTTAGCCCTCAGCCGGTCTGCCATCTACCAGTAGGGTTTGCGCCGCTACCACAGCCGGAAGGTCAGGCCAAGATCTTTCCAAGAGGGTGATCTTGTGCTCCGGCTGATCCAGCAAACAGCCGGCCAGCACAAGCTCTCAGCCCCTTGGGAAGGCCCCTTCGTCATCAGCAGAGCTCTAGGCAACGACTCCTACTACCTAATCAATGCACAGAAGCCGAAGGCACGCAAGAGAGACGACTCCGGCAAGGAGTCGGAACGACCATGGAACGCCAACCTCCTTCGAAGGTTTTACAGTTGAAAGGCAGTATGTATCACGCTAACTTTTGTATTAAGTACAAGACAATAGGCCCCCCCGAGGAGGGCTCGGGGACTGCCATCCCTTATTTATGAATGAAAAGTATCATGCTTATGACCTTGTCATTTCATTTACTTGTTCCGTCCGGCACCGGGTTCGACTAGTCGGCTCGGGGACTGGCCGACTGGAGTTATATTAGAAGTCCTACCCGCAGTCAGACAAGTAGTGTGCCGGCTCCCAAGCCTTCTCTTGCCAAAAGTCGCAGTTCGAAGAACCGGCTGTCCGGCTGGCAAGAGTTAAAGGCAGGAACGGGCGCCCACACGAAAAACGGCTAGGGACTAACGGACTCAGGATCATCATCATTAGCTTCCTCACTAATTGGTGTAGGTGTCACAGAAACCGGTTTCTGTGATGTACTACTTTCCAATAAGGGAGCAGGTACAATTACCTCATCAAGTTCTACTTTTCTCCCACTCACTTCTTTCGAGAGAAACTCCTTCTCTAGAAAGGATCCATTCTTAGCAACAAATGTTTTGCCTTCGGATTTGTGATAGAAGGTGTACCCAACTGTCTCTTTTGGGTATCCTATGAAGACACATTTCTTTGATTTGGGTTCGAGCTTATCAGGTTGAAGCTTTTTCACATAAGCATCGCAGCCCCGAACTTTCAGAAACGACAACTTTGGTTTCTTGCCAAACCACAGTTCATAAGGTGTTGTCTCAACGGATATCGATGATGCCCTATTTAACGTGAATGCGGCCGTCTCTAAAGCATAACCCCAAAACGATAGCGGTAAATCTGTAAGAGACATCATAGATCGCACCATATCAAGTAAAGTACGATTACGACGTTCGGACACACCATTACGCTGTGGTGTTCCGGGTGGCGTGAGTTGCGAAACTATTCCGCATTGTTTCAAATGTAGACCAAACTCGTAACTCAAATATTCTCCTCCATGATCAGATCGTAGAAACTTTATTTTCTTGTTACGATGATTTTCAACTTCACTCTGAAATTTTTTGAACTTTTCAAATGTTTCAGACTTATGCTTCATTAAGTAGATATACCCATATCTGCTTAAATCATCTGTGATGGTGAGGAAATAACGATATCCGCCACGAGCCTCAACATTCATCGGACCGCATACATCTGTATGTATGATTTCCAACAAATCTGTTGCTCTCTCCATAGTACCGGAGAACGGCATTTTAGTCATCTTGCCCATGAGGCACGGTTCGCAAGTACCAAGTGATTCATAATCAAGTGGTTCCAAAATTCCATCAGTATGGAGTTTCTTCATGCGCTTTACACTGATATGACCTAAACGGCAGTGCCACAAATAAGTTGCACTATCATTATCAACTCTACATCTTTTGGCTTCAACGTTATGAATATGTGTATCACTACTATCGAGATTCATCAAAAATAGACCACTCTCCAAGGGTGCATGACCATAAAAGATATTACTCATATAAATAGAACAACCATTATTCTCTGATTTAAACGAATAACTGTCTCGCATCAAACAAGATCCAGATATAATGTTCATGCTCAACGCTGGCACCAAATAACAATTATTTAGGTCTAATACTAATCCCGATGGTAGATGTAGAGGTAGCGTGCCGACCACGATCACATCGACTTTGGAACCATTTCCCACGCGCATCGTTACCTCGTCCTTTGCCAGTGTTCGCTTAATCCGTAGTCCCTATTTCGAGTTGCAAATATTAGTAACAGAACCAGCATCAAATACCCAGGTGCTACTGCGAGCTCTAGTAAGGTACACATCAATAAGATGTATATCACATATACCTTTGTTCACCTTGCCATCCTTCTTATCCGCCAAATACTTGGGGCAGTTCCGCTTCCAGTGACCAGTCTGCTTGCAGTAGAAGCACTCAGTTTTAGGCTTAGGTCCAGATTTGGGTTTCTTCTCCTGAGCAGCAACTTGCTTGCTGTTCTTCTTGAAGTTCCCCTTCTTCTTCCCTTTGCCCTTTTTCTTGAAACTAGTGGTCTTGTTAACCATCAACACTTGATGCTCCTTCTTGATTTCTACCTACGCAGCCTTTAGCATTGCGAAGAGCTCGGGAATTGTCTTGTCCATTCCTTGCATATTATAGTTCATCACGAAGCTCTTGTAGCTTGGTGACAGTGATTGGAGAATTCTGTCAATGACACAATCATTCAGAAGATTAACTCCCAGTTTAATCAAGTGATTATTATACCCAGACATTTTGAGTATATGCTCACTGACAGAACTGTTCTCCTCCATCTTGCAGCTATAGAACTTATTGGAGACTTCATATCTCTCAATCCGGGCATTTGCTTGAAATATTAACTTCAACTCCTGGAACATCTCATATGCTCCATGACGTTCAAAACGTCGTTGAAGACCCGGTTCTAAGCCATAAAGCATGACACATTGAATTATAGAGTAGTCATCAGCTTTGCTCTGCCAGTCGTTCTTAACGTCGTCAGTTGCATCAGTAGCAGGCCTGGCACCCAGCGGTGCTTCCAGGACGTAATTCTTCTGTGCAGCAATGAGGATAATCCTCAAGTTACGGACCCAGTCCATGTAATTGCTACCATCATCTTTCAACTTTGCTTTCTCAAGGAACGCATTAAAATTCAACGGAACAACAACACGGGCCATCTATCTACAATCAAACATAAACAAGCAAGATACTATCAGGTACTAAGTTCATGATAAATTTAAGTTCAATTAATCATATTACTTAAGAACTCCCACTTAGAAAGACATCCCTCTAATCTTCTAAGTGATCACGTGATCCAAATCAACTAAACCATAACCGATCATCACGTGAAATGGAGTAGTTTTCAATGGTGAACATCACTATGTTGATCATATCTACTATATGATTCACGCTCGACCTTTCGGTCTCAATACGACGGCGTGGTGACGATCTTGATGTTCTACCGTCGCAGGGCTTCGCCTAAGCACCGCTACAATATTATCGAGGATTATGGTGGAGGGGGCACCGCACACGGCTAAGAGATCAATGATCAACTGTTGTGTCTATGGGGTGCCCCCTCCTCCGTATATAAAGGGGGGGAGGAGGAGAGGGCCGGCCAAGGGGGTGGCACGCCCTAGGAGGGGGAAACCTACAAGTAGGTTTGCCCATCCCTTTCCTAATCCAAGAAGGAGGGGGAAGGAAGGAGGGGGAGAGGGGAAAGGCAAGGGGGGCGCCGCCCCCCCCTTCCTTGTCCTATTCGGACTCAAGGGGAGGGGGCGCGCCTCTTGACCTGGCCGGCCCCTCTCTCTCTCCACTAGGGCCCAATAAGGCCCATTAGTTTCCGGGGGGGGGTTTCCGGTAACCCTCCGGCACTCCGGTTTTATCCGAAACTTCTCCGGAACACTTCCGGTGTCCGAATATAGTCGTCCAATATATCAATCTTTATGTCTCGACCATTTTGAGACTCCTCGTCATGTCCGTGATCCACATCCGGGACTCCGAACAACCTTCGGTACATCAAAATATATAAACTCATAATGAAACTGTCATCGTAACATTAAGCGTGCGGACCCTACGGGTTCGAGAACAATGTAGACATGACCGAGACACGTCTCCGGTCAATAACCAATAGCGGAACCTGGATGCTCATATTGGCTCCCACATATTCTACGAAGATCTTTATCGGTCAGACCGCATAACAACATACGTTGTTCCCTTTGTCATCGGTATGTTACTTGCCCGAGAGTCGATCGTCGGTATCTCAATACCTAGTTCAATCTCGTTACCGGCAAGTCTCTTTACTCGTTCCGTAATACATCATTTCGCAACTAACTCATTAGTTGCATTGCTTGCAAGGCTTAAGTGATGTGTATTACCGAGAGGGCCCAGAGATACCTCTCCGACAATCGGAGTGACAAATCCTAATCTCGAAATACGCCAACCCAACATGTACCTTTGGAGACACCTGTAGAGCACCTTTATAATCACCCAGTTACGTTGTGACGTTTGGTAGCACACAAAGTGTTCCTCCGGTAAACGGGAGTTGCATAATCTCATAGTCATAGGAACATGTATAAGTCATGAAGAAAGCAATAGCAACATACTAAACGATCGGGTGCTAAGCTAATGGAATGGGTCATGTCAATCACATCATTCTTCTAATGATGTGATCCCGTTAATCAAATGACAACTCATGTCTATGGTTAGGAAACATAACCATCTTCGATTAACGAGCTAGTCAAGTAGAGGCATACTAGTGACACTCTATTTGTCTATGTATTCACACAAGTATTATGTTTTCGGTTAATACAATTCTAGCATGAATAATAAACATTTATCATGATATAAGGAAATAAATAATAACTTTATTATTGCCTCTAGGGCATATTTCCTTCAACATCAACCTGATCAGGAAGTTTCGGGGGAAACCCTAGATCTGGGTCTACCGGATCGGACGATGACGGTGCCATCGGTATCGTTCTCCCTCATGGGGGCATCATTTTGGAGCAAGTTCTGGTTGGAGGGGACAAGAGGAGGAGCGTGTTTCATCTGCTCCATTGATGACGATGGATCTCGGCGGCGTGGCGCAGTGGAGACTCGGCGCCCGATGAGCGGAGATGGACTCGCGCAGGAGGGTGACGCTGCCTGGCGTCGTGGTGGCGTCGGCGGCAGTTAGACCGGGCAAGGTTGATGCAGCAGTACAACTCTGAAGATGGATTGGTGGCAGGTGGCTGCGGCGGCCTCATAACCGGCAGGCGTCCTGGTTGAGAAGCACGCCGGACTGGTGGGTGCCCATACCCGGCAGGCGTCCTGATTGGGACCTAAAGTCTTAGATGTTAGGTTTGGCTGCGAGGTCTGTTTGGTATTAGGCCCAGACTTTCAGCGCCCCTACGTCAAGCACTGGGTTGGACCAACACTTAGACAAGCACTGGCCTGGGGGTGGGGGTTAAAATAAAGATGACCCTTGGGCGCGCGACCCCCAAGGGAAAAGAAAAGGCTAGGTGGCGAATGGTAAAACCAATGTTGGGCCTTGCCGGAGGAGTTTTATTCAAAGCGAACTGTCAAGGGGTTCCCATTATAACCCAACCGCGTAAGGAACGCAAAATCCGGGAACATAACACCGATATGACGGAAACTAGGGCGGCAAGAGTGGAACAAAACACCAGGCATAAGGCCGAGCCTTCCACCCTTTACCAAGTATATAGATGCATTTATTAAATAAGATATATTGTGATATCCCAACAAGTAAACATGTTCCAACAAGGAACAACATCTCCATGTTCCAACAAGGAACAAACTTCAATCTTCACCTGCAACTAACAACGCTATAAGAGGTGCTGAGCAAAGCGGTAACATAGCCAAACAACGGTTTGCTAGGACATGGTGGGTTAGAGGTTTGACATGGCAATTTGGGAGGCTTGAAAGCAAATGGTAGGCATCATAGCATTGGCATAGCAAAAGAGCGAGCAACTAGCAAAGCAAAGATAGTAGTGATTTCGAGGGTATAATCATGTTGCCTGAAATCCCGCAAGGAAGAAGAACGAGTCCATGAAGAAGACAAACGGACGTAGACGAACGGGTCCTCACAACACGATGTTATCGGAACCAAATCGAAGAAGCAAACACCGGAAAAGAAGCACACAACATAGTAAACAACCAACACAAGAACATGGTGTGCTATGCGGGATGCGGTATGCGATGCATATGCATGATTGGACAAGGAATGCATGAACCTAGCCTCAACTTGGGCAACCAAGTGTGCCACTGGAAAGATGAGATGAAATCACTTGAAAACGATATAAAGATCACCGGAATCGGAGTTACGGTTTGGAAATGGCAAGCGATTGAAATATGACACCGGTCTACGATTTACAGCAAGTAGGCATCTAAATGCAATGAGATGAACATGCTACATCACTCAAACATGGCATAAAAATACATGGCAGGGATGCATTCATGATGCTTAACAAAATACTAGCACTGAGCTACGGCCAATTCATCCATTAGGAGGTTCAAACAAGCATGGCAAAAACGCAAATGGAAAACAGATCTCAGACTTAGTGAAATTAACACTTGTCTGAAATTTCAGATCATATAGCCCTCTTCGGAGCAACGAAACAACATGCTACAGGACCTGAACATGACAAAGTAAAACATGGAATGGAGCTACTCAAATAGCTTAACAAAAGTCCCTTAGTGACCTTGAGCCAAAAGGGATCAGAAAATATACTAACAAGCCCACGAACATAGCAAAAACATAATCAGTTTTCAGACTTAGTGAAAACTGGGACATGCTGAAATCATAACTCAAGTAGGCATGTTTACGAGCTCGATGCACTCGCTACGGTGCAAGCCATGGCAAGACAAGCATACATCCATAAAGAAGGCACAAAATGCAAGCTAGACATGGCAAGAACAATGGCATAGCATACACGGATCAACTACAACAACATCGGCAAAATCGCAAACAAGTTGACGATCTGCCCAGATTCACAACGAAGCTAAAGTAGAGCTCGATTGACTCAAGCTAGGGTGCTCCATAATTGCAAACAAAGACATGGATGGATATAGCACTACAATATTAACAAAACTCCTTTACTGATCATCCTCGAAAGAGGCACGGATCACTAGGAAACAACACGAACATATGGCATCATGAACTAAACAATCCCAGGACTTAGTGAAATTACCAAGTCCCTGAAAACAGAGTTACCAAGTGCCTCACTTTGCAAGCTTGCACTAGGCACCACACACGTCGCAAAAATACATGGGTTGCACCTCTGGAAAGATGGCAAAACCCTTAAGAAAACATATGTAGAGCATCAGGGCATATCATGCACACAACAATCATGGCAAAATGACAAATGTCTAAGATGGAGTAGCAGATCTGACAATTAACTCAAGTAGCCCTCTTCTAACAGCATTTCGGGCATCAAGATGAGCTCAAATGAAAATGATGCA